>NW_024610447.1:0-106747 GCF_016920785.2 Ixodes scapularis
CGGTGAACGAATAAAACCGCGCCAAACGTCTCTCGTCAGGCCGTGCTCTCTCCAATAATTCGCTTTCACCGAGGCAATAGCCGAGATCGTGGTCACGGTGAACGAATAAAACCGCGCCAAACGTCTCTCGTCAGGCCGTGCTCTCTCCAATAATTCGCTTTCACCGAGGCAAAAGCCGAGATCGTGGTCACGGTGAACGAATAAAACCGCGCCAAACGTCTCTCGTCAGGCCGTGCTCTCTCCAATAATTCGCTTTCACCGAGGCAATAGCCGAGATCGTGGTCACGGTGAACGAATAAAACCGCGCCAAACGTCTCTCGTCAGGCCGTGCTCTCTCCAATAATTCGCTTCCACCGAGGCAATAGCCGAGATCGTGGTCACGGTGAACGAATAAAACCGCGCCGAACGTCTCTCGTCAGGCCGTGCTCTCTCCAATAATACGCTTTCACCGAGGCAATAGCCGAGATCGTGGTCACGGTGAACGAATAAAACCGCGCCAAACGTCTCTCGTCAGGCCGTGCTCTCTCCAATAATTCGCTTTCACCGAGGCAATAGCCGAGATCGTGGTCACGGTGAACGAATAAAACCGCGCCGAACGTCTCTCGTCAGGCCGTGCTCTCTCCAATAATTCGCTTTCACCGAGGCAATAGCCGAGATCGTGGTCACGGTGAACGAATAAAACCGCGCCAAACGTCTCTCGTCAGGCCGTGCTCTCTCCAATAATTCGCTTTCACCGAGGCAATAGCCGAGATCGTGGTCACGGTGAACGAATAAAACCGCGCCGAACGTCTCTCGTCAGGCCGTGCTCTCTCCAATAATTCGCCTTCACCGAGGCAATAGGCGAGATCGTGGTCACGGTGAACGAATAAAACCGCGCCGAACGTCTCTCGTCAGGCCGTGCTCTCTCCAATAATTCGCTTTCACCGAGGCAATAGCCGAGATCGTGGTCACGGTGAACGAATAAAACGGCGCCAAACGTCTCTCGTCAGGCCGTGCTCTCTCCAATAATTCGCTTTCACCGAGGCAATAGCCGAGATCGTGGTCACGGTGAACGAATAAAACCGCGCCAAACGTCTCTCCTCAGGCCGTGCTCTCTCCAATAATTCGCTTTCACCGAGGCAATAGGCGAGATCGTGGTCACGGTGAACGAATAAAACCGCGCCGAACGTCTCTCGTCAGGCCGTGCTCTCTCCAATAATTCTCTTTCACCGAGGCAATAGCCGAGATCGTGGTCACGGTGAACGAATAAAACCGCGCCAAACGTCTCTCGTCAGGCCGTGCTCTCTCCAATAATTCGCTTTCACCGAGGCAATAGCCGAGATCGTGGTCACGGTGAACGAATAAAACCGCGCCAAACGTCTCTCGTCAGGCCGTGCTCTCTCCAATAATTCGCTTTCACCGAGGCAATAGCCGAGATCGTGGTCACGGTGAACGAATAAAACCGCGCCGAACGTCTCTCGTCAGGCCGTGCTCTCTCCAATAATTCGCTTTCACCGAGGCAATAGCCGAGATCGTGGTCACGGTGAACGAATAAAACCGCGCCAAACGTCTCTCGTCAGGCCGTGCTCTCTCCAATAATTCGCTTTCACCGAGGCAATAGCCGAGATCGTGGTCACGGTGAACGAATAAAACCGCGCCGAACGTCTCTCGTCAGGCCGTGCTCTCTCCAATAATTCGCTTTCACCGAGGCAAAAGCCGAGATCGTGGTCACGGTGAACGAATAAAACCGCGCCGAACGTCTCTCGTCAGGCCGTGCTCTCTCCAATAATTCGCTTTCACCGAGGCAATAGCCGAGATCGTGGTCACGGTGAACGAATAAAACCGCGCCAAACGTCTCTCGTCAGGCCGTGCTCTCTCCAATAATTCGCTTTCACCGAGGCAATAGCCGAGATCGTGGTCACGGTGAACGAATAAAACCGCGCCAAACGTCTCTCGTCAGGCCGTGCTCTCTCCAATAATTCGCTTTCACCGAGGCAATAGCCAAGATCGTGGTCACGGTGAACGAATAAAACCGCGCCAAACGTCTCTCGTCAGGCCGTGCTCTCTCCAATAATTCGCTTTCACCGAGGCAATAGCCGAGATCGTGGTCACGGTGAACGAATAAAACCGCGCCGAACGTCTCTCGTCAGGCCGTGCTCTCTCCAATAATTCGCATTCACCGAGGCAATAGCCGAGATCGTGGTCACGGTGAACGAATAAAACCGCGCCAAACGTCTCTCGTCAGGCCGTGCTCTCTCCAATAATTCGCTTTCACCGAGGCAATAGCCGAGATCGTGGTCACGGTGAACGAATAAAACCGCGCCAAACGTCTCTCGTCAGGCCGTGCTCTCTCCAATAATTCGCTTTCACCGAGGCAATAGCCGAGATCGTGGTCACGGTGAACGAATAAAACCGCGCCAAACGTCTCTCGTCAGGCCGTGCTCTCTCCAATAATTCGCTTTCACCGAGGCAATAGCCAAGATCGTGGTCACGGTGAACGAATAAAACCGCGCCAAACGTCTCTCGTCAGGCCGTGCTCTCTCCAATAATTCGCTTCCACCGAGGCAATAGCCGAGATCGTGGTCACGGTGAACGAATAAAACCGCGCCGAACGTCTCTCGTCAGGCCGTGCTCTCCCCAATAATTCGCTTTCACCGAGGCAATAGCCGAGATCGTGGTCACGGTGAACGAATAAAACCGCGCCGAACGTCTCTCGTCAGGCCGTGCTCTCTCTAATAATTCGCTTTCACCGAGGCAATAGACGCCGTCGTGGTCACGGTGAACGAATAGAACAGCTCCAAACGTCTTTTGTCAGGCCGTGCTCTCTCTAATAATTCGCTTTCACCGAGGCAATAGACGCCGTCGTGGTCACGGTGAACGAATAGAACAGCGCCGAACGTCTCTCGTCAGGCCGTGCTCTCTCCAATAATTCGCTTTCACCGAGGCAATAGCCGAGATCGTGGTCACGGTGAACGAATAAAACCGCGCCGAACGTCTCTCGTCAGCCCGTGCTCTCTCCAATAATTCGCTTTCACCGAGGCAATAGCCGAGATCGTGGTCACGGTGAACGAATAAAACCGCGCCGAACGTCTCTCGTCAGGCCGTGCTCTCTCCAATAATTCGCTTTCACCGAGGCAATAGCCGAGATCGTGGTCACGGTGAACGAATAAAACCGCGCCAAACGTCTCTCGTCAGGCCGTGCTCTCTCCAATAATTCGCGTTCACCGAGGCAAAACCCGAAATCGTGGTCACGGTGAACCAATAAAACCGCGCCAAACGTCTCTCGTCAGGCCGTGCTCTCTCCAATAATTCGCTTTCACCGAGGCAATAGCCGAGATCGTGGTCACGGTGAACGAATAAAACCGCGCCGAACGTCTCTCGTCAGGCCGTGCTCTCTCCAATAATTCGCTTTCACCGAGGCAATAGCCGAGATCGTGGTCACGGTGAACGAATAAAACCGCGCCGAACGTCTCTCGTCAGGCCGTGCTCTCTCCAATAATTCGCTTTCACCGAGGCAATAGCCGAGATCGTGGTCACGGTGAACGAATAAAACCGCGCCGAACGTCTCTCGTCAGGCCGTGCTCTCTCCAATAATTCGCTTTCACCGAGGCAATAGCCGAGATCGTGGTCACGGTGAACGAATAAAACCGCGCCGAACGTCTCTCGTCAGGCCGTGCTCTCTCCAATAATTCGCTTTCACCGAGGCAATAGCCGAGATCGTGGTCACGGTGAACGAATAAAACCGCGCCGAACGTCTCTCGTCAGGCCGTGCTCTCTCCAATAATTCGCATTCACCGAGGCAATAGCCGAGATCGTGGTCACGGTGAACGAATAAAACCGCGCCAAACGTCTCTCGTCAGGCCGTGCTCTCTCCAATAATTCGCTTTCACCGTGGCAATAGCCGAGATCGTGGTCACGGTGAACGAATAAAACCGCGCCAAACGTCTCTCGTCAGGCCGTGCTCTCTCCAATAATTCGCTTTCACCGAGGCAATAGCCGAGATCGTGGTCACGGTGAACGAATAAAACCGCGCCAAACGTCTCTCGTCAGGCCGTGCTCTCTCCAATAATTCGCTTTCACCGAGGCAATAGCCAAGATCGTGGTCACGGTGAACGAATAAAACCGCGCCAAACGTCTCTCGTCAGGCCGTGCTCTCTCCAATAATTCGCTTCCACCGAGGCAATAGCCGAGATCGTGGTCACGGTGAACGAATAAAACCGCGCCGAACGTCTCTCGTCAGGCCGTGCTCTCCCCAATAATTCGCTTTCACCGAGGCAATAGCCGAGATCGTGGTCACGGTGAACGAATAAAACCGCGCCGAACGTCTCTCGTCAGGCCGTGCTCTCTCTAATAATTCGCTTTCACCGAGGCAATAGACGCCGTCGTGGTCACGGGGAACGAATAGAACAGCTCCAAACGTCTTTTGTCAGGCCGTGCTCTCTCTAATAATTCGCTTTCACCGAGGCAATAGACGCCGTCGTGGTCACGGTGAACGAATAGAACAGCGCCGAACGTCTCTCGTCAGGCCGTGCTCTCTCCAATAATTCGCTTTCACCGAGGCAATAGCCGAGATCGTGGTCACGGTGAACGAATAAAACCGCGCCGAACGTCTCTCGTCAGGCCGTGCTCTCTCCAATAATTCGCTTTCACCGAGGCAATAGCCGAGATCGTGGTCACGGTGAACGAATAAAACCGCGCCGAACGTCTCTCGTCAGGCCGTGCTCTCTCCAATAATTCGCTTTCACCGAGGCAATAGCCGAGATCGTGGTCACGGTGAACGAATAAAACCGCGCCAAAAGTCTCTCGTCAGGCCGTGCTCTCTCCAATAATTCGCGTTCACCGAGGCAAAACCCGAAATCGTGGTCACGGTGAACGAATAAAACCGCGCCAAACGTCTCTCGTCAGGCCGTGCTCTCTCCAATAATTCGCTTTCACCGAGGCAATAGCCGAGATCGTGGTCACGGTGAACGAATAAAACCGCGCCGAACGTCTCTCGTCAGGCCGTGCTCTCTCCAATAATTCGCTTTCACCGAGGCAATAGCCGAGATCGTGGTCACGGTGAACGAATAAAACCGCGCCAAACGTCTCTCGTCAGGCCGTGCTCTCTCCAATAATTCGCTTTCACCGAGGCAATAGCCGAGATCGTGGTCACGGTGAACGAATAAAACCGCGCCGAACGTCTCTCGTCAGGCCGTGCTCTCTCCAATAATTCGCTTTCACCGAGGCAATAGCCGAGATCGTGGTCACGGTGAACGAATAAAACCGCGCCGAACGTCTCTCGTCAGGCCGTGCTCTCTCCAATATTTCGCTTTCACCGAGGCAATAGCCGAGATCGTGGTCACGGTGAACGAATAAAACCGCGCCGAACGTCTCTCGTCAGGCCGTGCTCTCTCCAATAATTCGCTTTCACCGAGGCAATAGCCGAGATCGTGGTCACGGTGAACGAATAAAACCGCGCCGAACGTCTCTCGTCAGGCCGTGCTCTCTCCAATAATTCGCTTTCACCGAGGCAATAGCCGAGATCGTGGTCACGGTGAACGAATAAAACCGCGCCGAACGTCTCTCGTCAGGCCGTGCTCTCTCCAATAATTCGCTTTCACCAAGGCAATAGCCGAGATCGTGGTCACGGTGAACGAATAAAACCGCGCCGAACGTCTCTCGTCAGGCCGTGCTCTCTCCAATAATTCGCTTTCACCGAGGCAATAGCCGAGATCGTGGTCACGGTGAACGAATAAAACCACGCCGAACGTCTCTCGTCAGGCCGTGCTCTCTCCAATAATTCGCTTTCACCGAGGCAATAGCCGAGATCGTGGTCACGGTGAACGAATAAAACCGCGCCGAACGTCTCTCGTCAGGCCGTGCTCTCTCCAATAATTCGCTTTCACCGAGGCAATAGCCGAGATCGTGGTCACGGTGAACGAATAAAACCGCGCCGAACGTCTCTCGTCAGGCCGTGCTCTCTCCAATAATTCGCTTTCACCGAGGCAATAGCCGAGATCGTGGTCACGGTGAACGAATAAAACCGCGCCGAACGTCTCTCGTCAGGCCGTGCTCTCTCCAATAATTCGCTTTCACCGAGGCAATAGCCGAGATCGTGGTCACGGTGAACGAATAAAACCGCGCCAAACGTCTCTCGTCAGGCCGTGCTCTCTCCAATAATTCGCTTTCACCGAGGCAATAGCCGAGATTGTGGTCACGGTGAACGAATAAAACCGCGCCGAACGTCTCTCGTCAGGCCGTGCTCTCTCTAATAATTCGCTTTCACCGAGGCAATAGACGCCGTCGTGGTCACGGTGAACGAATAGAACAACTCCAAACGTCTTTTGTCAGGCCGTGCTCTCTCTAATAATTCGCTTTCACCGAGGCAATAGACGCCGTCGTGGTCACGGTGAACGAATAGAACAGCGCCGAACGTCTCTCGTCAGGCCGTGCTCTCTCCAATAATTCGCTTTCACCGAGGCAATAGCCGAGATCGTGGTCACGGTGAACGAATAAAACCGCGCCGGACGTCTCTCGTCAGGCCGTGCTCTCTCCAATAATTCGCTTTCACCGAGGCAATAGCCGAGATCGTGGTCACGGTGAACGAATAAAGCCGCGCCGAACGTCTCTCGTCAGGCCGTGCTCTCTCCAATAATTCGCTTTCACCGAGGCAATAGCCGAGATCGTGGTCACGGTGAACGAATAAAACCGCGCCGAACGTCTCTCGTCAGGCCGTGCTCTCTCCAATAATTCGCTTTCACCGAGGCAATAGCCGAGATCGTGGTCACGGTGAACGAATAAAACCGCGCCGAACGTCTCTCGTCAGGCCGTGCTCTCTCCAATATTTCGCTTTCACCGAGGCAATAGCCGAGATCGTGGTCACGGTGAACGAATAAAACCGCGCCGAACGTCTCTCGTCAGGCCGTGCTCTCTCCAATAATTCGCTTTCACCGAGGCAATAGCCGAGATCGTGGTCACGGTGAACGAATAAAACCGCGCCGAACGTCTCTCGTCAGGCCGTGCTCTCTCCAATAATTCGCTTTCACCGAGGCAATAGCCGAGATCGTGGTCACGGTGAACGAATAAAACGGCGCCAAACGTCTCTTGTCAGGCCGTGCTCTCTCCAATAATTCGCTTTCACCGAGGCAATAGCCGAGATCGTGGTCACGGTGAACGAATAAAACCGCGCCGAACGTCTCTCGTCAGGCCGGGCTCTCTCCAATAATTCGCTTTCACCGAGGCAATAGCCGAGATCGTGGTCACGGTGAACGAATAAAACCGCGCCGAACGTCTCTCGTCAGGCCGTGCTCTCTCCAATAATTCGCTTTCACCGAGGCAATAGCCGAGATCGTGGTCACGGTGAACGAATAAAACGGCGCCAAACGTCTCTCGTCAGGCCGTGCTCTCTCCAATAATTCGCTTTCACCGAGGCAATAGCCGAGATCGTGGTCACGGTGAACGAATAAAACGGCGCCGAACGTCTCTCGTCAGGCCGTGCTCTCTCCAATAATTCGCTTTCACCGAGGCAATAGCCGAGATCGTGGTCACGGTGAACGAATAAAACGGCGCCGAACGTCTCTCGTCAGGCCGTGCTCCCTCCAATAATTCGCTTTCACCGAGGCAATAGCCGAGATCGTGGTCACGGTGAACGAATAAAAACGGCGCCGAACGTCTCTCGTCAGGCCGTGCTCTCTCCAATAATTCGCTTTCACCGAGGCAATAGCCGAGATCGTGGTCACGGTGAACGAATAAAACGGCGCCAAACGTCTCTCGTCAGGCCGTGCTCTCTCCAATAATTCGCTTTCACCGAGGCAATAGCCGAGATCGTGGTCACGGTGAACGAATAAAACCGCGCCAAACGTCTCTCGTCAGGCCGTGCTCTCTCCAATAATTCGCTTTCACCGAGCCAATAGCCGAGATCGTGGTCACGGTGAACGAATAAAACGGCGCCGAACGTCTCTCGTCAGGCCGTGCTCTCTCCAATAATTCGCTTTCACCGAGGCAATAGCCGAGATCGTGGTCACGGTGAACGAATAAAACGGCGCCAAACGTCTCTCGTCAGGCCGTGCTCTCTCCAATAATTCGCTTTCACCGAGGCAATAGCCGAGATCGTGGTCACGGTGAACGAATAAAACCACGCCGAACGTCTCTCGTCAGGCCGTGCTCTCTCCAATAATTCGCTTTCACCGAGGCAATAGCCGAGATCGTGGTCACGGTGAACGAATAAAACGGCGCCGAACGTCTCTCGTCAGGCCGTGCTCTCTCCAATAATTCGCTTTCACCGAGGCAATAGCCGAGATCGTGGTCACGGTGAACGAATAAAACGGCGCCAAACGTCTCGTCAGGCCGTGCTCTCTCCAATAATTCGCTTTCACCGAGGCAATAGCCGAGATCGTGGTCACGGTGAACGAATAAAACGGCGCCAAACGTCTCTCGTCAGGCCGTGCTCTCTCCAATAATTCGATTTCACCGAGGCAATAGCCGAGATCGTGGTCACGGTGAACGAATAAAACGGCGCCGAACGTCTCTCGTCAGGCCGTGCTCTCTCCAATAATTCGCTTTCACCGAGGCAATAGCCGAGATCGTGGTCACGGTGAACGAATAAAACGGCGCCAAACGTCTCTCGTCAGGCCGTGCTCTCTCCAATAATTCGCTTTCACCGAGGCAATAGCCGAGATCGTGGTCACGGTGAACGAAAAAAACGGCGCCAAACGTCTCTCGTCAGGCCGTGCTCTCTCCAATAATTCGCTTTCACCGAGGCAATAGCCGAGATCGTGGTCACGGTGAACGAATAAAACGGCGCCGAACGTCTATCGTCAGGCCGTGCTCTCTCCAATAATTCGCTTTCACCGAGGCAATAGCCGAGATCGTGGTCACGGTGAACGAATAAAACGGCGCCAAACGTCTCTCGTCAGGCCGTGCTCTCTCCAATAATTCGCTTTCACCGAGGCAATAGCCGAGATCGTGGTCACGGTGAACGAATAAAACGGCGCCAAACGTCTCTCGTCAGGCCGTGCTCTCTCCAATAATTCGCTTTCACCGAGGCAATAGCCGAGATCGTGGTCACGGTGAACGAATAAAACGGCGCCGAACGTCTCTCGTCAGGCCG
This sequence comes from Ixodes scapularis, assembly GCF_016920785.2. NCBI lineage: Eukaryota > Metazoa > Arthropoda > Arachnida > Ixodida > Ixodidae > Ixodes > Ixodes scapularis. The sequence continues at coordinate 9,068 of NW_024610447.1, forward strand.
TGCTCTCTCCAATAATTCGCTTTCACCGAGGCAATAGCCGAGATCGTGGTCACGGTGAACGAATAAAACGGCGCCAAACGTCTCTCGTCAGGCCGTGCTCTCTCCAATAATTCGCTTTCACCGAGGCAATAGCCGAGATCGTGGTCACGGTGAACGAATAAAACCGCGCCGAACGTCTCTCGTCAGGCCGTGCTCTCTCCAATAATTCGCTTTCACCGAGGCAATAGCCGAGATCGTGGTCACGGTGAACGAATAAAACGGCGCCGAATCTCTCGTCAGGCCGTGCTCTCTCCAATAATTCGCTTTCACCGAGGCAATAGCCGAGATCGTGGTCACGGTGAACGAATAAAACGGCGCCAAACGTCTCTCGTCAGGCCGTGCTCTCTCCAATAATTCGCTTTCACCGAGGCAATAGCCGAGATCGTGGTCACGGTGAACGAATAAAACGGCGCCGAACGTCTCTCGTCAGGCCGTGCTCTCTCCAATAATTCGCTTTCACCGAGGCAATAGCCGAGATCGTGGTCACGGTGAACGAATAAAACGGCGCCGAACGTCTCTCGTCAGGCCGTGCTCTCTCCAATAATTCGCTTTCACCGAGGCAATAGCCGAGATCGTGGTCACGGTGAACGAATAAAACGGCGCCGAACGTCTCTCGTCAGGCCGTGCTCTCTCCAATAATTCGCTTTCACCGAGGCAATAGCCGAGATCGTGGTCACGGTGAACGAATAAAACGGCGCCAAACGTCTCTCGTCAGGCCGTGCTCTCTCCAATAATTCGCTTTCACCGAGGCAATAGCCGAGATCGTGGTCACGGTGAACGAATAAAACCGCGCCAAACGTCTCTCGTCAGGCCGTGCTTCTCTCCAATAATTCGCTTTCACCGAGCCAATAGCCGAGATCGTGGTCACGGTGAACGAATAAAACGGCGCCGAACGTCTCTCGTCAGGCCGTGCTCTCTCCAATAATTCGCTTTCACCGAGGCAATAGCCGGGATCGTGGTCACGGTGAACGAATAAAACGGCGCCGAACGTCTCTCGTCAGGCCGTGCTCTCTCCAATAATTCGCTTTCACCGAGGCAATAGCCGAGATCGTGGTCACGGTGAACGAATAAAACGGCGCCGAACGTCTCTCGTCAGGCCGTGCTCTCTCCAATAATTCGCTTTCACCGAGGCAATAGCCGAGATCGTGGTCACGGTGAACGAATAAAACGGCGCCAAACGTCTCTCGTCAGGCCGTGCTCTCTCCAATAATTCGCTTTCACCGAGGCAATAGCCGAGATCGTGGTCACGGTGAACGAATAAAACGGCGCCAAACGTCTCTCGTCAGGCCGTGCTCTCTCCAATAATTCGCTTTCACCGAGGCAATAGCCGAGATCGTGGTCACGGTGAACGAATAAAACGGCGCCAAACGTCTCTCGTCAGGCCGTGCTCTCTCCAATAATTCGCTTTCACCGAGGCAATAGCCGAGATCGTGGTCACGGTGAACGAATAAAACGGCGCCAAACGTCTCTCGTCAGGCCGCGCTCTCTCCAAAAATTCGCTTTCACCGAGGCAATAGCCGAGATCGTGGTCACGGTGAACGAATAAAACCGCGCCAAACGTCTCTCGTCAGGCCGTGCTCTCTCCAATAATTCGCTTTCACCGAGGCAATCGCCGAGATCGTGGTCACGGTGAACGAATAAAACGGCGCCAAACGTCTCTCGTCAGGCCGTGCTCTCTCCAATAATTCGCTTTCACCGAGGCAATAGCCGAGATCGTGGTCACGGTGAACGAATAAAACGGCGCCGAACGTCTCTCGTCAGGCCGTGCTCTCTCCAATAATTCGCTTTCACCGAGGCAATAGCCGAGATCGTGGTCACGGTGAACGAATAAAACGGCGCCGAACGTCTCTCGTCAGGCCGTGCTCTCTCCAATAATTCGCTTTCACCGAGGCAATAGCCGAGATCGTGGTCACGGTGAACGAATAAAACGGCGCCAAACGTCTCTCGTCAGGCCGTGCTCTCTCCAATAATTCGCTTTCACCGAGGCAATAGCCGAGATCGTGGTCACGGTGAACGAATAAAACGGCGCCAAACGTCTCTCGTCAGGCCGTGCTCTCTCCAATAATTCGCTTTCACCGAGGCAATAGCCGAGATCGTGGTCACGGTGAACGAATAAAACCGCGCCGAACGTCTCTCGTCAGGCCGTGCTCTCTCCAATAATTCGCTTTCACCGAGGCAATAGCCGAGATCGTGGTCATGGTGAACGAATAAAACCGCGCCGAACGTCTCTCGTCAGGCCGTGCTCTCTCCAATAATTCGCTTTCACCGAGGCAATAGCCGAGATCGTGGTCACGGTGAACGAATAAAACCGCGCCAAACGTCTCTCGTCAGGCCGTGCTCTCTCCAATAATTCGCTTTCACCGAGGCAATAGCCGAGATCGTGGTCACGGTGAACGAATAAAACCGCGCCAAACGTCTCTCGTCAGGCCGTGCTCTCTCCAATAATTCGCTTTCACCGAGGCAATAGCCGAGATCGTGGTCACGGTGAACAAATAAAACCGCGCCAAACGTCTCTCGTTAGGCCGTGCTCTCTCCAATAATTCGCTTTCACCGAGGCAATAGCCGAGATCGTGGTCACGGTGAACGAATAAAACCACGCCGAACGTCTCTCGTCAGGCCGTGCTCTCTCCAATAATTCGCTTTCACCGAGGCAATAGCCGAGATCGTGGTCACGGTGAACGAATAAAACCGCGCCAAACGTCTCTCGTCAGGCCGTGCTCTCTCCAATAATTCGCTTTCACCGAGGCAATAGCCGAGATCGTGGTCACGGTGAACGAATAAAACCGCGCCGAACGTCTCTCGTCAGGCCGTGCTCTCTCCAATAATTCGCTTTCACCGAGGCAATAGCCGAGATAGTGGTCACGGTGAACGAATAAAACCGCGCCAAACGTCTCTCGTCAGGCCGTGCTCTCTCCAATAATTCGCTTTCACCGAGGCAATAGCCGAGATCGTGGTCACGGTGAACGAATAAAACCGCGCCAAACGTCTCTCGTCAGGCCGTGCTCTCTCCAATAATTCGCTTTCACCGAGGCAATAGCCGAGATCGTGGTCACGGTGAACGAATAAAACCGCGCCAAACGTCTCTCGTCAGGCCGTGCTCTCTCCAATAATTCGCTTTCACCGAGGCAATAGCCGAGATCGTGGTCACGGTGAACGAATAAAACCGCGCCGAACGTCTCTCGTCAGGCCGTGCTCTCTCCAATAATTCGCTTTCACCGAGGCAATAGCCGAGATCGTGGTCACGGTGAACGAATAAAACCGCGCCAAACGTCTCTCGTCAGGCCGTGCTCTCTCCAATAATTCGCTTTCACCGAGGCAATAGCCGAGATCGTGGTCACGGTGAACGAATAAAACCGCGCCGAACGTCTCTCGTCAGGCCGTGCTCTCTCCAATAATTCGCTTTCACCGAGGCAATAGCCGAGATCGTGGTCACGGTGAACGAATAAAACCGCGCCAAACGTCTCTCGTCAGGCCGTGCTCTCTCCAATAATTCGCTTTCACCGAGGCAATAGCCGAGATCGTGGTCACGGTGAACGAATAAAACCGCGCCAAACGTCTCTCGTCAGGCCGTGCTCTCTCCAATAATTCGCTTTCACCGAGGCAATAGCCGAGATCGTGGTCACGGTGAACGAATAAAACCGCGCCGAACGTCTCTCGTCAGGCCGTGATCTCTCCAATAATTCGCTTTCACCGAGGCAATAGCCGAGATCGTGGTCACGGTGAACGAATAAAACAGCGCCAAACGTCTCTCGTCAGGCCGTGCTCTCTCCAATAATTCGCTTTCACCGAGGCAATAGCCGAGATCGTGGTCACGGTGAACGAATAAAACCGCGCCAAACGTCTCTCGTCAGGCCGTGCTCTCTCCAATAATTCGCTTTCACCGAGGCAATAGCCGAGATCGTGGTCACGGTGAACGAATAAAACCGCGCCGAACGTCTCTCGTCAGGCCGTGCTCTCTCCAATAATTCGCTTTCACCGAGGCAATAGCCGAGATCGTGGTCACGGTGAACGAATAAAACCGCGCCAAACGTCTCTCGTCAGGCCGTGCTCTCTCCAATAATTCGCTTTCACCGAGGCAATAGCCGAGATCGTGGTCACGGTGAACGAATAAAACCGCGCCAAACGTCTCTCGTCAGGCCGTGCTCTCTCCAATAATTCGCTTTCACCGAGGCAATAGCCGAGATCGTGGTCACGGTGAACGAATAAAACCGCGCCGAACGTCTCTCGTCAGGCCGTGCTCTCTCCAATAATTCGCTTTCACCGAGGCAATAGCCGAGATCGTGGTCACGGTGAACGAATAAAACCGCGCCGAACGTCTCTCGTCAGGCCGTGCTCTCTCCAATAATTCGCTTTCACCGAGGCAATAGCCGAGATCGTGGTCACGGTGAACGAATAAAACCGCGCCAAACGTCTCTCGTCAGGCCGTGCTCTCTCCAATAATTCGCTTTCACCGAGGCAATAGCCGAGATCGTGGTCACGGTGAACGAATAAAACCGCGCCAAACGTCTCTCGTCAGGCCGTGCTCTCTCCAATAATTCGCTTTCACCGAGGCCATAGCCGAGATCGTGGTCACGGTGAACGAATAAAACCGCGCCAAACGTCTCTCGTCAGGCCGTGCTCTCTCCAATAATTCGCTTTCACCGAGGCAATAGCCGAGATCGTGGTCACGGTGAACGAATAAAACCGCGCCGAACGTCTCTCGTCAGGCCGTGCTCTCTCCAATAATTCGCTTTCACCGAGGCAATACCCGAGATCGTGGTCACGGTGAACGAATAAAACCGCGCCGAACGTCTCTCGTCAGGCCGTGCTCTCTCCAATAATTCGCTTTCACCGAGGCAATAGCCGAGATCGTGGTCACGGTGAACGAATAAAACCGCGCCGAACGTCTCTCGTCAGGCCGTGCTCTCTCCAATAATTCGCTTTCACCGAGGCAATAGCCGAGATCGTGGTCACGGTGAACGAATAAATCCGCGCCAAACGTCTCTCGTCAGGCCGTGCTCTCTCCAATAATTCGCTTTCACCGAGGCAATAGCCGAGATCGTGGTCACGGTGAACGAATAAAACCGCGCCAAACGTCTCTCGTCAGGCCGTGCTCTCTCCAATAATTCGCTTTCACCGAGGCAATAGCCGAGATCGTGGTCACGGTGAACGAATGAAACCGCGCCAAACGTCTCTCGTCAGGCCGTGCTCTCTCCAATAATTCGCTTTCACCGAGGCAATAGCCGAGATCGTGTTCACGGTGAACGAATAAAACCGCGCCAAACGTCTCTCGTCAGGCCGTGCTCTCTCCAATAATTCGCTTTCACCGAGGCAATAGCCGAGATCGTGGTCACGGTGAACGAATAAAACCGCGCCAAACGTCTCTCGTCAGGCCGTGCTCTCTCCAATAATTCGCTTTCACCGAGGCAATAGCCGAGATCGTGGTCACGGTGAACGAATAAAACCGCGCCAAACGTCTCTCGTCAGGCCGTGCTCTCTCCAATAATTCGCTTTCACCGAGGCAATAGCCGAGATCGTGGTCACGGTGAACGAATAAAACCGCGCCAAACGTCTCTCGTCAGGCCGTGCTCTCTCCAATAATTCGCTTTCACCGAAGCAATAGCCGAGATCGTGGTCACGGTGAACGAATAAAACCGCGCCAAACGTCTCTAGTCAGGCCGTGCTCTCTCCAATAATTCGCTTTCACCGAGGCAATAGCCGAGATCGTGGTCACGGTGAACGAATAAAACCGCGCCAAACGTCTCTCGTCAGGCCGTGCTCTCTCCAATAATTCGCTTTCACCGAGGCAATAGCCGAGATCGTGGTCACGGTGAACGAATAAAACCGCGCCGAACGTCTCTCGTCAGGCCGTGATCTCTCCAATAATTCGCTTTCACCGAGGCAATAGCCGAGATCGTGGTCACGGTGAACGAATAAAACCGCGCCAAACGTCTCTCGTCAGTCCGTGCTCTCTCCAATAATTCGCTTTCACCGAGGCAATAGCCGAGATCGTGGTCACGGTGAACGAATAAAACCGCGCCGAACGTCTCTCGTCAGGCCGTGGTCTCTCCAATAATTCGCTTTCACGAGGCAATAGCCGAGATCGTGGTCACGGTGAACGAATAAAACCGCGCCGAACGTCTCTCGTCAGGCCGTGCTCTCTCCAATAATTCGCTTTCACCGAGGCAATAGCCGAGATCGTGGTCACGGTAAACGAATAAAACCGCGCCGAACGTCTCTCGTCAGGCCGTGCTCTCTCCAATAATTCGCTTTCACCGAGGCAAGAGCCGAGATCGTGGTCACGGTGAACGAATAAAACCGCGCCAAACGTCTCTCGTCAGGCCGTGCTCTCTCCAATAATTCGCTTTCACCGAGGCAATAGCCGAGATCGTGGTCACGGTGAACGAATAAAACTGCGCCAAACGTCTCTCGTCAGGCCGTGCTCTCTCCAATAATTCGCTTTCACCGAGGCAATAGCCGAGATCGTGGTCACGGTGAACGAATAAAACCGCGCCGAACGTCTCTCGTCAGGCCGTGCTCTCTTCAATAATTCGCTTTCACCGAGGCAATAGCCGAGATCGTGGTCACGGTGAACGAATAAAACCGCGCCAAACGTCTCTCGTCAGGCCGTGCTCTCTCCAATAATTCGCTTTCACCGAGGCAATAGCCGAGATCGTGGTCACGGTGAACGAATAAAACCGCGCCAAACGTCTCTCGTCAGGCCGTGCTCTCTCCAATAATTCGCTTTAACCGAGGCAATAGCCGAGATCGTGGTCACGGTGAACGAATAAAACCGCGCCGAACGTCTCTCGTCAGGCCGTGCTCTCTCCAATAATTCGCTTTCACCGAGGCAATAGCCGAGATCGTGGTCACGGTGAACGAATAAAACCGCGCCGAACGTCTCTCGTCAGGCCGTGCTCTCTCCAATAATTCGCTTTCACCGAGGCAATAGCCGAGATCGTGGTCACGGTGAACGAATAAAACCGCGCGAAACGTCTCTCGTCAGGCCGTGCTCTCTCCAATAATTCGCTTTCACCGAGGCAATAGCCGAGATCGTGGTCACGGTGAACGAATAAAACCGCGCCGAACGTCTCTCGTCAGGCCGTGCTCTCTCCAATAATTCGCTTTCACCGAGGCAATAGCCGAGATCGTGGTCACGGTGAACTTATAAAACCGCGCCAAACGTCTCTCGTCAGGCCGTGCTCTCTCCAATAATTCGCTTTCACCGAGGCAATAGCCGAGATCGTGGTCACGGTGAACGAATAAAACCGCGCCAAACGTCTCTCGTCAGGCCGTGCTCTCTCCAATAATTCGCTTTCCCCGAGGCAATAGCCGAGATCGTGGTCACGGTGAACGAATAAAACCGCGCCGAACGTCTCTCGTCAGGCCGTGCTCTCTCCAATAATTCGCTTTCACCGAGGCAATAGCCGAGATCGTGGTCACGGTGAACGAATAAAACCGCGCCAAACGTCTCTCGTCAGGCAGTGCTCTCTCCAATAATTCGCTTTCACCGAGGCGATAGCCGAGATAGTGGTCACGGTGAACGAATAAAACCGCGCCAAACGTCTCTCGTCAGGCCGTCAGGCCGTGCTCTCTCCAATAATTCGCTTTCACCCAGTCAATAGCCGAGATCGTGGTCACGGTGAACGAAAACCGCGCCGAACGTCTCTCGTCAGGCCGTGCTCTCTCCAATAATTCGCTTTCACCGAGGCAATAGCCGAGATCGTGGTCACGGTGAACGAATAAAACCGCGCCGAACGTCTCTCGTCAGGCCGTGCTCTCTCCAATAATTCGCTTTCACCGAGGCAATAGCCGAGATCGTGGTCACGGTGAACGAATAAAACCGCGCCGAACGTCTCTCGTCAGGCCGTGCTCTCTCCAATAATTCGCTTTCACCGAGGCAATAGCAGAGATCGTGGTCACGGTGAACGAATAAAACCGCGCCGAACGTCTCTCGTCAGGCCGTGCTCTCTCCAATAATTCGCTTTCACCCAGGCAATAGCCGAGATCGTGGTCACGGTGAACGAATAAAACCGCGCCGAACGTCTCTCGTCAGGCCGTGCTCTCTCCAATAATTCGCTTTGACCGAGGCAATAGCCGAGATCGTGGTCACGATGAACGAATAAAACCGCGCCGAACGTCTCTCGTCAGGCCGTGCTCTCTCCAATAATTCGCTTTCACCGAGGCAATAGCCGAGATCGTGGTCACGGTGAACGAATAAAACCGCGCCGAACGTCTCTCGTCAGGCCGTGCTCTCTCCAATAATTCGCTTTCACCGAGGCAATAGCCGAGATCGTGGTCACGGTGAACGAATAAAACCGCGCCGAACGTCTCTCGTCAGGCCGTGCTCTCTCCAATAATTCGCTTTCACCGAGGCAATAGCCGAGATCGTGGTCACGGTGAACGAATAAAACCGCGCCGAACGTCGCTCGTCAGGCCGTGCTCTCTCCAATAATTCGCTTTCACCCAGGCAATAGCCGAGATCGTGCTCACGGTGAACGAATAAAACCGCGCCGAACGTCTCTCGTCAGGCCGTGCTCTCTCCAATAATTCGCTTTCACCGAGGCAATAGCCGAGATCGTGGTCACGGTGAACGAATAAAACCACGCCGAACGTCTCTCGTCAGGCCGTGCTCTCTCCAATAATTCGCTTTCACCGAGGCAATAGCCGAGATCGTGGTCACGGTGAACGAATAAAACCGCGCCGAACGTCTCTCGTCAGGCCGTGCTCTCTCCAATAATTCGCTTTCACCGAGGCAATAGCCGAGATCGTGGTCACGGTGAACGAATAAAACCGCGCCGAACGTCTCTCGTCAGGCCGTGCTCTCTCCAATAATTCGCTTTCACCGAGGCAATAGCCGAGATCGTGGTCACGGTGAACGAATAAAACCGCGCCGAACGTCTCTCGTCAGGCCGTGCTCTCTCCAATAATTCGCTTTCACCGAGGCAATAGCCGAGATCGTGGTCACGGTGAACGAATAAAACCGCGCCGAACGTCTCTCATCAGGCCGTGCTCTCTCCAATAATTCGCTTTCACCGAGGCAATAGCAGAGATCGTGGTCACGGTGAACGAATAAAACCGCGCCGAACGTCTCTCGTCAGGCCGTGCTCTCTCCAATAATTCGCTTTCACCCAGGCAATAGCCGAGATCGTGGTCACGGTGAACGAATAAAACCGCGCCGAACGTCTCTCGTCAGGCCGTGCTCTCTCCAATAATTCGCTTTGACCGAGGCAATAGCCGAGATCGTGGTCACGATGAACGAATAAAACCGCGCCGAACGTCTCTCGTCAGGCCGTGCTCTCTCCAATAATTCGCTTTCACCGAGGCAATAGCCGAGATCGTGGTCACGGTGAACGAATAAAACCGCGCCGAACGTCTCTCGTCAGGCCGTGCTCTCTCCAATAATTCGCTTTCACCGAGGCAATAGCCGAGATCGTGGTCACGGTGAACGAATAAAACCGCGCCGAACGTCTCTCGTCAGGCCGTGCTCTCTCCAATAATTCGCTTTCACCGAGGCAATAGCCGAGATCGTGGTCACGGTGAACGAATAAAACCGCGCCGAACGTCGCTCGTCAGGCCGTGCTCTCTCCAATAATTCGCTTTCACCCAGGCAATAGCCGAGATCGTGCTCACGGTGAACGAATAAAACCGCGCCGAACGTCTCTCGTCAGGCCGTGCTCTCTCCAATAATTCGCTTTCACCGAGGCAATAGCCGAGATCGTGGTCACGGTGAACGAATAAAACCACGCCGAACGTCTCTCGTCAGGCCGTGCTCTCTCCAATAATTCGCTTTCACCGAGGCAATAGCCGAGATCGTGGTCACGGTGAACGAATAAAACCGCGCCGAACGTCTCTCGTCAGGCCGTGCTCTCTCCAATATTTCGCTTTCACCGAGGCAATAGCCGAGATCGTGGTCACGGTGAACGAATAAAACCGCGCCGAACGTCTCTCGTCAGGCCGTGCTCTCTCCAATAATTCGCTTTCACCGAGGCAATAGCCGAGATCGTGGTCACGGTGAACGAATAAAACCGCGCCGAACGTCTCTCGTCAGGCCGTGCTCTCTCCAATAATTCGCTTTCACCGAGGCAATAGCCGAGATCGTGGTCACGGTGAACGAATAAAACCGCGCCGAACGTCTCTCGTCAGGCCGTGCTCTCTCCAATAATTCGCTTTCACCGAGGCAATAGCCGAGATCGTGGTCACGGTGAACGAATAAAACCGCGCCGAACGTCTCTCGTCAGGCCGTGCTCTCTCCAATAATTCGCTTTCACCGAGGCAATAGCCGAGATCGTGGTCACGGTGAACGAATAAAACGGCGCCGAACGTCTCTCGTCAGGCCGTGCTCTCTCCAATAATTCGCTTTCACCGAGGCAATAGCCGAGATCGTGGTCACGGTGAACGAATAAAACGGCGCCGAACGTCTCTCGTCAGGCTGTGCTCTCTCCAATAGTTCGCTTTCACCGAGGCAATAGCCGAGATCGTGGTCACGGTGAACGAATAAAACCGCGCCGAACGTCTCTCGTCAGGCCGTGCTCACTCCAATAATTCGCTTTCACCGAGGCAATAGCCGAGATCGTGGTCACGGTGAACGAATAAAACCGCGCCGAACGTCTCTCGTCAGGCCGTGCTCTCTCCAATAATTCGCTTTCACCGAGGCAATAGCCGAGATCGTGGTCACGGTGAACGAATAAAACCGCGCCGAATGTCTCTGGTCAGGCCGTGCTCTCTCCAATAATTCGCTTTCACCGAGGCAATAGCCGAGATCGTGGTCACGGTGAACGAATAAAACCGCGCCGAACGTCTCTCGTCAGGCCGTGCTCTCTCCAATAATTCGCTTTCACCGAGGCAATAGCCGAGATCGTGGTCACGGTGAACGAATAAAACCGCGCCGAACGTCTCTCGTCAGGCCGTGCTCTCTCCAATAATTCGCTTTCACCGAGGCAATAGCCGAGATCGTGGTCACGGTGAACGAATAAAACCGCGCCGAACGTCTCTCGTCAGGCCGTGCTCTCTCCAATAATTCGCTTTCACCGAGGCAATAGCCGAGATCGTGGTCACGGTGAACGAATAAAACGGCGCCAAACGTCTCTCGTCAGGCCGTGCTCTCTCCAATAATTCGCTTTCACCCAGGCAATAGCCGAGATCGTGGTCACGGTGAACGCATAAAACCGCGCCGAACGTCTCTCGTCAGGCCGTACTCTCTCCAATAATTCGCTTTCACCGAGGCAATAGCCGAGATCGTGGTCACGGTGAACGAATAAAACGGCGCCAAACGTCTCTCGTCAGGCCGTGCTCTCTCCAATAATTCGCTTTCACCCAGGCAATAGCCGAGATCGTGGTCACGGTGAACGAATAAAACTGCGCCGAACGTCTCTCGTCAGGCCGTGCTCTCTCCAATAATTCGCTTTCACCGAGGCAATAGCTGAGATCGTGGTCACGGTGAACGAATAAAACCGCGCCGAACGTCTCTCGTCAGGCCGTGCTCTCTCCAATATTTCGCTTTCACCCAGGCAATAGCCGAGATCGTGGTCACGGTGAACGAATAAAACCGCGCCGAACGTCTCTCGTCAGGCCGTGCTCTCTCCAATAATTCGCTCTCACCCAGGCAATAGCCGAGATCGTGGTCACGGTGAACGAATAAAACGGCGCCGAACGTCTCTCGTCAGGCCGTGCTCTCTCCAATAATTCGCTTTCACCGAGGCAATAGCCGAGATCGTGGTCACGGTGAACGAATAAAACGGCGCCGAACGTCTCTCGTCCGGCCGTGCTCTCTCCAATAATTCGCTTTCACCGAGGCAATAGCCGAGATCGTGGTCACGGTGAACGAATAAAACCGCGCCGAACGTCTCTCGTCAGGCCGTGCTCTCTTATAATTCGCTTTCACCCAGGCAATAGCCGAGATCGTGGTCACGGTGAACGAATAAAACCGCGCCGAACGTCTCTCGTCAGGCCGTGCTCTCTCCAATAATTCGCTTTCACCGAGGCAATAGCCGAGATCGTGGTCACGGTGAACGAATAAAACCGCGCCGAACGTCTCTCGTCAGGCCGTGCTCTCTCCAATAATTCGCTTTCACCGAGGCAATAGCCGAGATCGTGGTCACGGTGAACGAATAAAACCGCGCCGAACGTCTCTCGTCAGGCCGTGCTCTCTCCAATAATTCGATTTCACCCAGGCAATAGCCGAGATCGTGGTCACGGTGAACGAATAAAACCGCGCCGAACGTCTCTCGTCAGGCCGTGCTCTCTCCAATAATTCGCTTTCACCCAGGCAATAGCCGAGATCGTGGTCACGGTGAACGAATAAAACGGCGCCGAACGTCTCTCGTCAGGCCGTGCTCTCTCCAATAATTCGCTTTCACCGAGGCAATAGCCGAGATCGTGGTCACGGTGAACGAATAAAACGGCGCCGAACGTCTCTCGTCAGGCCGTGCTCTCTCCAATAATTCGCTTTCACCGAGGCAATAGCCGAGATCGTGGTCACGGTGAACGAATAAAACGGCGCCGAACGTCTCTCGTCAGGCCGTGCTCTCTCCAATAATTCGCTTTCACCGAGGCAATAGCCGAGATCGTGGTCACGGTGAACGAATAAAACCGCGCCGAACGTCTCTCGTCAGGCCGTGCTCTCTCCAATAATTCGCTTTCACCGAGGCAATAGCCGAGATCGTGGTCACGGTGAACGAATAAAACGGCGCCGAACGTCTTTTGTCAGGCCGTGCTCTCTCCAATAATTCGCTTTCACCGAGGCAATAGCCGAGATCGTGGTCACGGTGAACGAATAAAACCGCGCCGAACGTCTCTCGTCAGGCCGTGCTCTCTCCAATACTTCGCTTTCACCGAGGCAATAGCCGAGATCGTGGTCACGGTGAACGAATAAAACGGCGCCAAACGTCTCTCGTCAGGCCGTGCTCTCTCCAATAATTCGCTTTCACCGAGGCAATAGCCGAGATCGTGGTCACGGTGAACGAATAAAACCGCGCCGAACATCTCTCGTCAGGCCGTGCTCTCTCCAATAATTCGCTTTCACCGAGGCAATAGCCGAGATCGTGGTCACGGTGAACGAATAAAACGGCGCCAAACGTCTCTCGTCAGGCCGTGCTCTCTCCAATAATTCGCTTTCACCGAGGCAATAGCCGAGATCGTGGTCACGGTGAACGAATAAAACCGCGCCGAACGTCTCTCGTCAGGCCGTGCTCTCTCCAATAATTCGCTTTCACCGAGGCAATAGCCGAGATCGTGGTCACGGTGAACGAATAAAACCGCGCCGAACGTCTCTCGTCAGGCCGTGCTCTCTCCAATAATTCGCTTTCACCGAGGCGATAGCCGAGATCGTGGTCACGGTGAACGAATAAAACCGCGCCGAACGTCTCTCGTCAGGCCGTGCTCTCTCCAATAATTCGCTTTCACCCAGTCAATAGCCGAGATCGTGGTCACGGTGAACGAAAACCGCGCCGAACGTCTCTCGTCAGGCCGTGCTCTCTCCAATAATTCGCTTTCACCGAGGCAATAGCCGAGATCGTGGTCACGGTGAACGAATAAAACCGCGCCGAACGTCTCTCGTCAGGCCGTGCTCTCTCCAATAATTCGCTTTCACCGAGGCAATAGCCGAGATCGTGGTCACGGTGAACGAATAAAACCGCGCCGAACGTCTCTCGTCAGGCCGTGCTCTCTCCAATAATTCGCTTTCACCGAGGCAATAGCAGAGATCGTGGTCACGGTGAACGAATAAAACCGCGCCGAACGTCTCTCGTCAGGCCGTGCTCTCTCCAATAATTCGCTTTCACCCAGGCAATAGCCGAGATCGTGGTCACGGTGAACGAATAAAACCGCGCCGAACGTCTCTCGTCAGGCCGTGCTCTCTCCAATAATTCGCTTTGACCGAGGCAATAGCCGAGATCGTGGTCACGATGAACGAATAAAACCGCGCCGAACGTCTCTCGTCAGGCCGTGCTCTCTCCAATAATTCGCTTTCACCGAGGCAATAGCCGAGATCGTGGTCACGGTGAACGAATAAAACCGCGCCGAACGTCTCTCGTCAGGCCGTGCTCTCTCCAATAATTCGCTTTCACCGAGGCAATAGCCGAGATCGTGGTCACGGTGAACGAATAAAACCGCGCCGAACGTCTCTCGTCAGGCCGTGCTCTCTCCAATAATTCGCTTTCACCGAGGCAATAGCCGAGATCGTGGTCACGGTGAACGAATAAAACCGCGCCGAACGTCGCTCGTCAGGCCGTGCTCTCTCCAATAATTCGCTTTCACCCAGGCAATAGCCGAGATCGTGCTCACGGTGAACGAATAAAACCGCGCCGAACGTCTCTCGTCAGGCCGTGCTCTCTCCAATAATTCGCTTTCACCGAGGCAATAGCCGAGATCGTGGTCACGGTGAACGAATAAAACCACGCCGAACGTCTCTCGTCAGGCCGTGCTCTCTCCAATAATTCGCTTTCACCGAGGCAATAGCCGAGATCGTGGTCACGGTGAACGAATAAAACCGCGCCGAACGTCTCTCGTCAGGCCGTGCTCTCTCCAATAATTCGCTTTCACCGAGGCAATAGCCGAGATCGTGGTCACGGTGAACGAATAAAACCGCGCCGAACGTCTCTCGTCAGGCCGTGCTCTCTCCAATAATTCGCTTTCACCGAGGCAATAGCCGAGATCGTGGTCACGGTGAACGAATAAAACCGCGCCGAACGTCTCTCGTCAGGCCGTGCTCTCTCCAATAATTCGCTTTCACCGAGGCAATAGCCGAGATCGTGGTCACGGTGAACGAATAAAACCGCGCCGAACGTCTCTCGTCAGGCCGTGCTCTCTCCAATAATTCGCTTTCACCGAGGCAATAGCCGAGATCGTGGTCACGGTGAACGAATAAAACCGCGCCGAACGTCTCTCGTCAGGCCGTGCTCTCTCCAATAATTCGCTTTCACCGAGGCAATAGCCGAGATCGTGGTCACGGTGAACGAATAAAACCGCGCCGAACGTCTCTCGTCAGGCCGTGCTCTCTCCAATAATTCGCTTTCACCGAGGCAATAGCCGAGATCGTGGTCACGGTGAACGAATAAAACGGCGCCGAACGTCTCTCGTCAGGCCGTGTTCTCTAATATAATTCGCTTTCACCGAGGCAATAGCCGAGATCGTGGTCACGGTGAACGAATAAAACGGCGCCGAACGTCTCTCGTCAGGCCGTGCTCTCTCCAATAATTCGCTTTCACCGAGGCAATAGCCGAGATCGTGGTCACGGTGAACGAATAAAACCGCGCCGAACGTCTCTCGTCAGGCCGTGCTCTCTCCAATAATTCGCTTTCACCGAGGCAATAGCCGAGATCGTGGTCACGGTGAACGAATAAAACCGCGCCGAACGTCTCTCATCAGGCCGTGCTCTCTCCAATAATTCGCTTTCACCGAGGCAATAGCCGAGATCGTGGTCACGGTGAACGAATAAAACCGCGCCGAATGTCTCTGGTCAGGCCGTGCTCTCTCCAATAATTCGCTTTCACCGAGGCAATAGCCGAGATCGTGGTCACGGTGAACGAATAAAACCGCGCCGAACGTCTCTCGTCAGGCCGTGCTCTCTCCAATAATTCGCTTTCACCGAGGCAATAGCCGAGATCGTGGTCACGGTGAACGAATAAAACCGCGCCGAACGTCTCTCGTCAGGCCGTGCTCTCTCCAATAATTCGCTTTCACCGAGGCAATAGCCGAGATCGTGGTCACGGTGAACGAATAAAACCGCGCCGAACGTCTCTCGTCAAGCCGTGCTCTCTCCAATAATTCGCTTTCACCCAGGCAATAGCCGAGATCGTGGTCACGGTGAAAGAATAAAACCGCGCCGAACGTCTCTCGTCAGGCCGTGCTCTCTCCAATAATTCGCTTTCACCAAGGCAATAGCCGAGATCGTGGTCACGGTGAACGAATAAAACGGCGCCAAACGTCTCTCGTCAGGCCGTGCTCTCTCCAATAATTCGCTTTCACCCAGGCAATAGCCGAGATCGTGGTCACGGTGAACGCATAAAACCGCGCCGAACGTCTCTCGTCAGGCCGTGCTCTCTCCAATAATTCGCTTTCACCGAGGCAATAGCCGAGATCGTGGTCACGGTGAACGAATAAAACGGCGCCAAACGTCTCTCGTCAGGCCGTGCTCTCTCCAATAATTCGCTTTCACCCAGGCAATAGCCGAGATCGTGGTCACGGTGAACGAATAAAACTGCGCCGAACGTCTCTCGTCAGGCCGTGCTCTCTCCAATAATTCGCTTTCACCGAGGCAATAGCCGAGATCGTGGTCACGGTGAACGAATAAAACCGCGCCGAACGTCTCTCGTGAGGCCGTGCTCTCTCCAATAATTCGCTTTCACCCAGGCAATAGCCGAGATCGTGGTCACGGTGAACGAATAAAACCGCGCCGAACGTCTCTCGTCAGGCCGTGCTCTCTCCAATAATTCGCTTTCACCCAGGCAATAGCCGAGATCGTGGTCACGGTGAACGAATAAAACGGCGCCGAACGTCTCTCGTCAGGCCGTGCTCTCTCCAATAATTCGCTTTCACCGAGGCAATAGCCGAGATCGTGGTCACGGTGAACGAATAAAACGGCGCCGAACGTCTCTCGTCAGGCCGTGCTCTCTCCAATAATTCGCTTTCACCGAGGCAATAGCCGAGATCGTGGTCACGGTGAACGAATAAAACCGCGCCGAACGTCTCTCGTCAGGCCGTGCTCTCTAATAATTCGCTTTCACCCAGGCAATAGCCGAGATCGTGGTCACGGTGAACGAATAAAACCGCGCCGAACGTCTCTCGTCAGGCCGTGCTCTCTCCAATAATTCGCTTTCACCGAGGCAATAGCCGAGATCGTGGTCACGGTGAACGAATAAAACCGCGCCGAACGTCTCTCGTCAGGCCGTGCTCTCTCCAATAATTCGCTTTCACCGAGGCAATAGCCGAGATCGTGGTCACGGTGAACGAATAAAACCGCGCCGAACGTCTCTCGTCAGGCCGTGCTCTCTCCAATAATTCGCTTTCACCCAGGCAATAGCCGAGATCGTGGTCACGGTGAACGAATAAAACCGCGCCGAACGTCTCTCGTCAGGCCGTGCTCTCTCCAATAATTCGCTTTCACCCAGGCAATAGCCGAGATCGTGGTCACGGTGAACGAATAAAACCGCGCCGAACGTCTCTCGTCAGGCCGTGCTCTCTCCAATAATTCGCTTTCACCCAGGCAATAGCCGAGATCGTGGTCACGGTGAACGAATAAAACGGCGCCGAACGTCTCTCGTCAGGCCGTGCTCTCTCCAATAATTCACTTTCACCGAGGCAATAGCCGAGATCGTGGTCACGGTGAACGAATAAAACGACGCCGAACGTCTCTCGTCAGGCCGTGCTCTCTCCAATAATTCGCTTTCACCGAGGCGATAGCCGAGATCGTGGTCACGGTGAACGAATAAAACGGCGCCGAACGTCTCTCGTCAGGCCGTGCTCTCTCCAATAATTCGCTTTCACCGAGGCAATAGCCGAGATCGTGGTCACGGTGAACGAATAAAACCGCGCCGAACGTCTCTCGTCAGGCCGTGCTCTCTCCAATAATTCGCTTTTACCGAGGCA
This sequence comes from Ixodes scapularis, assembly GCF_016920785.2. NCBI lineage: Eukaryota > Metazoa > Arthropoda > Arachnida > Ixodida > Ixodidae > Ixodes > Ixodes scapularis. Next base: position 26,672 of record NW_024610447.1, read on the forward strand.
ATAGCCGAGATCGTGGTCACGGTGAACGAATAAAACGGCGCCGAACGTCTTTTGTCAGGCCGTGCTCTCTCCAATAATTCGCTTTCACCGAGGCAATAGCCGAGATCGTGGTCACGGTGAACGAATCAAACCGCGCCGAACGTCTCTCGTCAGGCCGTGCTCTCTCCAATACTTCGCTTTCACCGAGGCAATAGCCGAGATCGTGGTCACGGTGAACGAATAAAACGGCGCCAAACGTCTCTCGTCAGGCCGTGCTCTCTCCAATAATTCGCTTTCACCGAGGCAATAGCCGAGATCGTGGTCACGGTGAACGAATAAAACCGCGCCGAACATCTCTCGTCAGGCCGTGCTCTCTCCAATAATTCGCTTTCACCGAGGCAATAGCCGAGATCGTGGTCACGGTGAACGAATAAAACGGCGCCAAACGTCTCTCGTCAGGCCGTGCTCTCTCCAATAATTCGCTTTCACCGAGGCAATAGCCGAGATCGTGGTCACGGTGAACGAATAAAATGGCGCCGAACGTCTCTCGTCAGGCCGTGCTCTCTCCAATAATTCGCTTTCACCGAGGCAATAGCCGAGATCGTGGTCACGGTGAACGAATAAAACCGCGCCGAACGTCTCTCGTCAGGCCGTGCTCTCTCCAATAATTCGCTTTCACCGAGGCAATAGCCGAGATCGTGGTCACGGTGAACGAATAAAACGGTGCCGAACGTCTCTCGTCAGGCCGTGCTCTCTCCAATAATTCGCTTTCACCGAGGCAATAGCCGAGATCGTGGTCACGGTGAACGAATAAAACGGCGCCGAACGTCTCTCGTCAGGCCGTGCTCTCTCCAATAATTCGCTTTCACCGAGGCAATAGCCGAGATCGTGGTCACGGTGAACGAATAAAACGGCGCCGAACGTCTCTCGTCAGGCCGTGCTCTCTCCAATAATTCGCTTTCACCGAGGCAATAGCCGAAATCGTGGTCACGCTGAACAAATAAAACGACGCCGAACGTCTCTCGTCAGGCCGTGCTCTCTCCAATAATTCGCTTTCACCGAGGCAATAGCCGAGATCGTGGTCACGGTGAACGAATAAAACGGCGCCGAACGTCTCTCGTCAGGCCGTGCTCTCTCCAATAATTCGCTTTCACCGAGGCAATAGCCGAGATCGTGGTCACGGTGAACGAATAAAACCGCGCCGAACGTCTCTCGTCAGGCCGTGCTCTCTCCAATAATTCGCTTTCACCCAGGCAATAGCCGAGATCGTGGTCACGGTGAACGAATAAAACCGCGCCGAACGTCTCTCGTCAGGCCGTGCTCTCTCCAATAATTCGCTTTCACCGAGGCAATAGCCGAGATCGTGGTCACGGTGAACGAATAAAACCGCGCCGAACGTCTCTCGTCAGGCCGTGCTCTCTCCAATAATTCGCTTTCACCCAGGCAATAGCCGAGATCGTGGTCACGGTGAACGAATAAAACCGCGTCGAACGTCTCTCGTCAGGCCGTGCTCTCTCCAATAATTCGCTTTCACCCAGGCAATAGCCGAGATCGTGGTCACGGTGAACGAATAAAACCGCGCCGAACGTCTCTCGTCAGGCCGTGCTCTCTCCAATAATTCGCTTTCACCCAGGCAATAGCCGAGATCGTGGTCACGGTGAACGAATAAAACGGCGCCGAACGTCTCTCGTCAGGCCGTGCTCTCTCCAATAATTCGCTTTCACCGAGGCAATAGCCGAGATCGTGGTCACGGTGAACGAATAAAACGGCGCCGAACGTCTCTCGTCAGGCCGTGCTCTCTCCAATAATTCGCTTTCACCGAGGCAATAGCCGAGATCGTGGTCACGGTGAACGAATAAAACGGCGCCGAACGTCTCTCGTCAGGCCGTGCTCTCTCCAATAATTCGCTTTCACCGAGGCAATAGCCGAGATCGTGGTCACGGTGAACGAATAAAACCGCGCCGAACGTCTCTCGTCAGGCCGTGCTCTCTCCAATAATTCGCTTTCACCCAGGCAATAGCCGAGATCGTGGTCACGGTGAACGAATAAAACCGCGCCGAACGTCTCTCGTCAGGCCGTGCTCTCTCCAATAATTCGCTTTCACCCAGGCAATAGCCGAGATCGTGGTCACGGTGAACGAATAAAACCGCGCCGCACGTCTCTCGTCAGGCCGTGCTCTCTCCAATAATTCGCTTTCACCGAGGCAATAGCCGAGATCGTGGTCACGGTGAACGAATAAAACGGCGCCAAACGTCTCTCGTCAGGCCGTGCTCTCTCCAATAATTCGCTTTCACCCAGGCAATAGCCGAGATCGTGGTCACGGTGAACGAATGAAACCGCGCCGAACGTCTCTCGTCAGGCCGTGCTCTCTCCTATAATTCGCTTTCACCGAGGCAATAGCCGAGATCGTGGTCACAGTGAACGAATAAAACCGCGCCGAACGTCTCTCGTCAGGCCGTGCTCTCTCCAATAATTCGCTTTCACCGAGGCAATAGCCGAGATCGTGGTCACGGTGAACGAATAAAACCGCGCCGAACGTCTCTCGTCAGGCCGTGCTCTCTCCAATAATTCGCTTTCACCCAGGCAATAGCCGAGATCGTGGTCACGGTGAACGAATAAAACGGCGCCGAACGTCTCTCGTCAGGCCGTGCTCTCTCCAATAATTCGCTTTCACCCAGGCAATAGCCGAGATCGTGGTCACGGGGAACGAATAAAACCGCGCCGAACGTCTCTCGTCAGGCCGTGCTCTCTCCAATAATTCGCTTTCACCGAGGCAATAGCCGAGATCGTGGTCACGGTGAACGAATAAAACCGCGCCGAACGTCTCTCGTCAGGCCGTGCTCTCTCCAATAATTCGCTTTCACCGAGGCAATAGCCGAGATCGTGGTCACGGTGAACGAATAAAACGGCGCCGAACGTCTCTCGTCAGGCCGTGCTCTCTCCAATAATTCGCTTTCACCGAGGCAATAGCCGAGATCGTGGTCACGGTGAACGAATAAAACGGCGCCGAACGTCTCTCGTCAGGCCGTGCTCTCTCCAATAATTCGCTTTCACCGAGGCAATAGCCGAGATCGTGGTCACGGTGAACGAATAAAACCGCGCCGAACGTCTCTCGTCAGGCCGTGCTCTCTCCAATAATTCGCTTTCACCGAGGCAATAGCCGAGATCGTGGTCACGGTGAACGAATAAAACCGCACCGAACGTCTCTCGTCAGGCCGTGCTCTCTCCAATAATTCGCTTTCACCCAGGCAATAGCCGAGATCGTGGTCACGGTGAACGAATAAAACCGCGCCGAACGTCTCTCGTCAGGCCGTGCTCTCTCCAATAATTCGCTTTCACCGAGGCAATAGCCGAGATCGTGGTCACGGTGAACGAATAAAACGGCGCCGAACGTCTCTCGTCAGGCCGTGCTCTCTCCAATAATTCGCTTTCACCGAGGCAATAGCCGAGATCGTGGTCACGGTGAACGAATAAAACGGCGCCAAACGTCTCTCGTCAGGCCGTGCTCTCTCCAATAATTCGCTTTCACCGAGGCAATAGCCGAGATCGTGGTCACGGTGAACGAATAAAACGGCGCCAAACGTCTCTCGTCAGGCCGTGCTCTCTCCAATAATTCGCTTTCACCGAGGCAATAGCCGAGATCGTGGTCACGGTGAACGAATAAAACCGCGCCGAACGTCTCTCGTCAGGCCGTGCTCTCTCCAATAATTCGCTTTCACCGAGGCAATAGCCGAGATCGTGGTCACGGTGAACGAATAAAACCGCGCCGAACGTCTCTCGTCAGGCCGTGCTCTCTCCAATAATTCGCTTTCACCGAGGCAATAGCCGAGATCGTGGTCACGGTGAACGAATAAAACCGCGCCGAACATCTCTCGTCAGGCCGTGCTCTCTCCAATAAGTCGCTTTCACCCAGGCAATAGCCGAGACCGTGGTCACGGTGAACGAATAAAACCGCGCCGAACGTCTCTCGTCAGGCCGTGCTCTCTCCAATAATTCGCTTTCACCGAGGCAATAGCCGAGATCGTGGTCACGGTGAACGAATAAAACCGCGCCGAACGTCTCTCGTCAGGCCGTGCTCTCTCCAATAATTCGCTTTCACCGAGGCAATAGCCGAGATCGTGGTCACGGTGAACGAATAAAACCGCGCCGAACGTCTCTCGTCAGGCCGTGCTCTCTCCAATAATTCGCTTTCACCGAGGCAATAGCCGAGATCGTGGTCACGGTGAACGAATAAAACCGCGCCGAACGTCTCTCGTCAGGCCGTGCTCTCTCCAATAATTCGCTTTCACCCAGGCAATAGCCGAGATCGTGGTCACGGTGAACGAATAAAACGGCGCCGAACGTCTCTCGTCAGGCCGTGCTCTCTCCAATAATTCGCTTTCACCCAGGCAATAGCCGAGATCGTGGTCACGGTGAACGAATAAAACCACGCCGAACGTCTCTCGTCAGGCCGTGCTCACTCCAATAATTCGCTTTCACCGAGGCAATAGCCGAGATCGTGGTCACGGTGAACGAATAAAACGGCGCCAAACGTCTCTCGTCAGGCCGTGCTCTCTCCAATAATTCGCTTTCACCCAGGCAATAGCCGAGATCGTGGTCACGGTGAACGAATAAAACCGCGCCGAACGTCTCTCGTCAGGCCGTGCTCTCTCCAATAATTCGCTTTCACCGAGGCAATAGCCGAGATCATGGTCACGGTGAACGAATAAAACCGCGCCGAACGTCTCTCGTCAGGCCGTGCTCTCTCCAATAATTCGCTTTCACCCAGGCAATAGCCGAGATCATGGTCACGGTGAACGAATAAAACCGCGCCGAACGTCTCTCGTCAGGCCGTGCTCTCTCCAATAATTCGCTTTCACCCAGGCAATAGCCGAGATCGTGGTCACGGTGAACGAATAAAACCGCGCCGAACGTCTCTCGTCAGGCCGTGCTCTCTCCAATAATTCGCTTTCACCCAGGCAATAGCCGAGATCGTGGTCACGGTGAACGAATAAAACCGCGCCGAACGTCTCTCGTCAGGCCGTGCTCTCTCCAATAATTCGCTTTCACCCAGGCAATAGCCGAGATCGTGGTCACGGTGAACGAATAAAACCGCGCCGAACGTCTCTTGTCAGGCCGTGCTCTCTCCAATAATTCGCTTTCACCGAGGCAATAGCCGAGATCGTGGTCACGGTGAACGAATGAAACCGCGCCGAACGTCTCTCGTCAGGCCGTGCTCTCTCCAATAATTCGCTTTCACCGAGGCAAAGCCGAGATCGTGGTCACGGTGAACGAATAAAACGGCGCCGAACGTCTCTCGTCAGGCCGTGCTCTCTCCAATAATTCGCTTTCACCCAGGCAATAGCCGAGAGCGTGGTCACGGTGAACGAATAAAACCGCGCCGAACGTCTCTCGTCAGGCCGTGCTCTCTCCAATAATTCGCTTTCACCGAGGCAATAGCCGAGATCGTGGTCACGGTGAACGAATAAAACGGCGCCGAACGTCTCTCGTCAGGCCGTGCTCTCTCCAATAATTCGCTTTCACCCAGGCAATAGCCGAGATCGTGGTCACGGTGAACGAATAAAACCGTGCCGAACGTCTCTCGTCAGGCCGTGCTCTCTCCAATAATTCGCTTTCACCGAGGCAATAGCCGAGATCGTGGTCACGGTGAACGAATAAAACGGCGCCAAACGTCTCTCGTCAGGCCGTGCTCTCTCCAATAATTCGCTTTCACCCAGGCAATAGCCGAGATCGTGGTCACGGTGAACGAATGAAACCGCGCCGAACGTCTCTCGTCAGGCCGTGCTCTCTCCTATAATTCGCTTTCACCGAGGCAATAGCCGAGATCGTGGTCACAGTGAACGAATAAAACCGCGCCGAACGTCTCTCGTCAGGCCGTGCTCTCTCCAATAATTCGCTTTCACCGAGGCAATAGCCGAGATCGTGGTCACGGTGAACGAATAAAACCGCGCCGAACGTCTCTCGTCAGGCCGTGCTCTCTCCAATAATTCGCTTTCACCGAGGCAATAGCCGAGATCGTGGTCACGGTGAACGAATAAAACCGCGCCGAACGTCCCTCGTCAGGCCGTCCTCTCTCGAATAATTCGCTTTCACCCAGGCAATAGCCGAGATCGTAGTCACGGTGAACGAATAAAACGGCGCCGAACGTCTCTCGTCAGGCCGTGCTCTCTCCAATAATTCGCTTTCACCCAGGCAATAGCCGAGATCGTGGTCACGGTGAACGAATAAAACGGCGCCAAACGTCTCTCGTCAGGCCGTGCTCTCTCCAATAATTCGCTTTCACCGAGGCAATAGCCGAGATCGTGGTCACGGTGAACGAATAAAACCGCGCCGAACGTCTCTCGTCAGGCCGTGCTCTCTCCAATAATTCGCTTTCACCGAGGCAATAGCCGAGATCGTGGTCACGGTGAACGAATAAAACCGCGCCGAACGTCTCTTGTCAGGCCGTGCTCTCTCCAATAATTCGCTTTCACCGAGGCAATAGCCGAGATCGTGGTCACGGTGAACGAATAAAACCGCGCCGAACGTCTCTCGTCAGGCCGTGCTCTCTCCAATAATTCGCTTTCACCCAGGCAATAGCCGAGATCGTGGTCACGGTGAACGAATAAAACCGCGCCGAACGTCTCTCGTCAGGCCGTGCTCTCTCCAATAATTCGCTTTCACCGAGGCAATAGCCGAGATCGTGGTCACGGTGAACGAATAAAACCGCGCCGAACGTCTCTCGTCAGGCCGTGCTCTCTCCAATAATTCGCTTTCACCCAGGCAATAGCCGAGATCGTGGTCACGGTGAACGAATAAAACCGCGCCGAACGTCTCTCGTCAGGCCGTGCTCTCTCCAATAATTCGCTTTCACCGAGGCAATAGCCGAGATCGTGGTCACGGTGAACGAATAAAACCGCGCCGAACGTCTCTCGTCAGGCCGTGCTCTCTCCAATAATTCGCTTTCACCGAGGCAATAGCCGAGATCATGGTCACGGTGAACGAATAAAACGGCCCCGAACGTCTCTCGTCAGGCCGTGCTCTCTCCAATAATTCGCTTTCACCGAGGCAATAGCCGAGATCGTGGTCACGGTGAACGAATAAAACGGCGCCGAACGTCTCTCGTCAGGCCGTGCTCTCTCCAATAATTCGCTTTCACCGAGGCAATACCCGAGATCGTGGTCACGGTGAACGAATAAAACCGCGCCGAACGTCTCTCGTCAGGCCGTGCTCTCTCCAATAATTCGCTTTCACCCAGGCAATAGCCGAGATCGTGGTCACGGTGAACGAATAAAACGGCGCCGAACGTCTCTCGTCAGGCCGTGCTCTCTCCAATAATTCGCTTTCACCCAGGCAATAGCCGAGATCGTGGTCACGGGGAACGAATAAAACCGCGCCGAACGTCTCTCGTCAGGCCGTGCTCTCTCCAATAATTCGCTTTCACCGAGGCAATAGCCGAGATCGTGGTCACGGTGAACGAATAAAACCGCGCCGAACGTCTCTCGTCAGGCCGTGCTCTCTCCAATAATTCGCTTTCACCGAGGCAATAGCCGAGATCGTGGTCACGGTGAACGAATAAAACGGCGCCGAACGTCTCTCGTCAGGCCGTGCTCTCTCCAATAATTCGCTTTCACCAAGGCAATAGCCGAGATCGTGGTCACGGTGAACGAATAAAACGGCGCCGAACGTCTCTCGTCAGGCCGTGCTCTCTCCAATAATTCGCTTTCACCGAGGCAATAGCCGAGATCGTGGTCACGGTGAACGAATAAAACCGCGCCGAACGTCTCTCGTCAGGCCGTGCTCTCTCCAATAATTCGCTTTCACCGAGGCAATAGCCGAGATCGTGGTCACGGTGAACGAATAAAACTGCACCGAACGTCTCTCGTCAGGCCGTGCTCTCTCCAATAATTCGCTTTCACCCAGGCAATAGCCGAGATCGTGGTCACGGTGAACGAATAAAACCACGCCGAACGTCTCTCGTCAGGCCGTGCTCTCTCCAATAATTCGCTTTCACCGAGGCAATAGCCGAGATCGTGGTCACGGTGAACGAATAAAACGGCGCCGAACGTCTCTCGTCAGGCCGTGCTCTCGCCAATAATTCGCTTTCACCGAGGCAATAGCCGAGATCGTGGTCACGGTGAACGAATAAAACGGCGCCAAACGTCTCTCGTCAGGCCGTGCTCTCTCCAATAATTCGCTTTCACCGAGGCAATAGCCGAGATCGTGGTCACGGTGAACGAATAAAACGGCGCCAAACGTCTCTCGTCAGGCCGTGCTCTCTCCAATAATTCGCTTTCACCGAGGCAATAGCCGAGATCGTGGTCACGGTGAACGAATAAAACCGCGCCGAACGTCTCTCGTCAGGCCGTGCTCTCTCCAATAATTCGCTTTCACCCAGGCAATAGCCGAGATCGTGGTCACGGTGAACGAATAAAACCGCGCCGAACGTCTCTCGTCAGGCCGTGCTCTCTCCAATAATTCGCTTTCACCCAGGCAATAGCCGAGATCGTGGTCACGGTGAACGAATAAAACCGCGCCGAACGTCTCTCGTCAGGCCGTGCTCTCTCCAATAATTCGCTTTCACCCAGGCAATAGCCGAGATCGTGGTCACGGTGAACGAATAAAACCGCGCCGAACGTCTCTTGTCAGGCCGTGCTCTCTCCAATAATTCGCTTTCACCGAGGCAATAGCCGAGATCGTGGTCACGGTGAACGAATGAAACCGCGCCGAACGTCTCTCGTCAGGCCGTGCTCTCTCCAATAATTCGCTTTCACCGAGGCAATAGCCGAGATCGTGGTCACGGTGAACGAATAAAACGGCGCCGAACGTCTCTCGTCAGGCCGTGCTCTCTCCAATAATTCGCTTTCACCCAGGCAATAGCCGAGATCGTGGTCACGGTGAACGAATAAAACCGCGCCGAACGTCTCTCGTCAGGCCGTGCTCTCTCCAATAATTCGCTTTCACCGAGGCAATAGCCGAGATCGTGGTCACGGTGAACGAATAAAACGGCGCCGAACGTCTCTCGTCAGGCCGTGCTCTCTCCAATAATTCGCTTTCACCCAGGCAATAGCCGAGATCGTGGTCACAGTGAACGAATAAAACCGTGCCGAACGTCTCTCGTCAGGCCGTGCTCTCTCCAATAATTCGCTTTCACCGAGGCAATAGCCGAGATCGTGGTCACGGTGAACGAATAAAACGGCGCCAAACGTCTCTCGTCAGGCCGTGCTCTCTCCAATAATTCGCTTTCACCCAGGCAATAGCCGAGATCGTGGTCACGGTGAACGAATGAAACCGTGCCGAACGTCTCTCGTCAGGCCGTGCTCTCTCCTATAATTCGCTTTCACCGAGGCAATAGCCGAGATCGTGGTCACAGTGAACGAATAAAACCGCGCCGAACGTCTCTCGTCAGGCCGTGCTCTCTCCAATAATTCGCTTTCACCGAGGCAATAGCCGAGATCGTGGTCACGGTGAACGAATAAAACCGCGCCGAACGTCTCTCGTCAGGCCGTGCTCTCTCCAATAATTCGCTTTCACCGAGGCAATAGCCGAGATCGTGGTCACGGTGAACGAATAAAACCGCGCCGAACGTCCCTCGTCAGGCCGTCCTCTCTCGAATAATTCGCTTTCACCCAGGCAATAGCCGAGATCGTGGTCACGGTGAACGAATAAAACGGCGCCGAACGTCTCTCGTCAGGCCGTGCTCTCTCCAATAATTCGCTTTCACCCAGGCAATAGCCGAGATCGTGGTCACGGTGAACGAATAAAACGGCGCCAAACGTCTCTCGTCAGGCCGTGCTCTCTCCAATAATTCGCTTTCACCGAGGCAATAGCCGAGATCGTGGTCACGGTGAACGAATAAAACCGCGCCGAACGTCTCTCGTCAGGCCGTGCTCTCTCCAATAATTCGCTTTCACCGAGGCAATAGCCGAGATCGTGGTCACGGTGAACGAATAAAACCGCGCCGAACGTCTCTCGTCAGGCCGTGCTCTCTCCAATAATTCGCTTTCACCGAGGCAATAGCCGAGATCGTGGTCACGGTGAACGAATAAAACCGCGCCGAACGTCTCTCGTCAGGCCGTGCTCTCTCCAATAATTCGCTTTCACCCAGGCAATAGCCGAGATCGTGGTCACGGTGAACGAATAAAACCGCGCCGAACGTCTCTCGTCAGGCCGTGCTCTCTCCAATAATTCGCTTTCACCGAGGCAATAGCCGAGATCGTGGTCACGGTGAACGAATAAAACCGCGCCGAACGTCTCTCGTCAGGCCGTGCTCTCTCCAATAATTCGCTTTCACCGAGGCAATAGCCGAGATCGTGGTCACGGTGAACGAATAAAACCGCGCCGAACGTCTCTCGTCAGGCCGTGCTCTCTCCAATAATTCGCTTTCACCGAGGCAATAGCCGAGATCGTGGTCACGGTGAACGAATAAAACCGCGCCGAACGTCTCTCGTCAGGCCGTGCTCTCTCCAATAAGTCGCTTTCACCCAGGCAATAGCCGAGATCGTGGTCACGGTGAACGAATAAAACCGCGCCGAACGTCTCTCGTCAGGCCGTGCTCTCTCCAATAATTCGCTTTCACCGAGGCAATAGCCGAGATCGTGGTCACGGTGAACGAATAAAACCGCGCCGAACGTCTCTCGTCAGGCCGTGCTCTCTCCAATAATTCGCTTTCACCGAGGCAATAGCCGAGATCGTGTTCACGGTGAACGAATAAAACCGCGCCGAACGTCTCTCGTCAGGCCGTGCTCTCTCCAATAATTCGCTTTCACCGAGGCAATAGCCGAGATCGTGGTCACGGTGAACGAATAAAACCGCGCCGAACGTCTCTCGTCAGGCCGTGCTCTCTCCAATAATTCGCTTTCACCCAGGCAATAGCCGAGATCGTGGTCACGGTGAACGAATAAAACGGCGCCGAAAGTCTCTCGTCAGGCCGTGCTCTCTCCAATAATTCGCTTTCACCCAGGCAATAGCCGAGATCGTGGTCACGGTGAACGAATAAAACCACGCCGAACGTCTCTCGTCAGGCCGTGCTCACTCCAATAATTCGCTTTCACCGAGGCAATAGCCGAGATCATGGTCACGGTGAACGAATAAAACGGCGCCAAACGTCTCTCGTCAGGCCGTGCTCTCTCCAATAATTCGCTTTCACCCAGGCAATAGCCGAGATCGTGGTCACGGTGAACGAATAAAACCGCGCCGAACGTCTCTTGTCAGGCCGTGCTCTCTCCAATAATTCGCTTTCACCGAGGCAATAGCCGAGATCGTGGTCACGGTGAACGAATAAAACCGCGCCGAACGTCTCTCGTCAGGCCGTGCTCTCTCCAATAATTCGCTTTCACCCAGGCAATAGCCGAGATCGTGGTCACGGTGAACGAATAAAACCGCGCCGAACGTCTCTCGTCAGGCCGTGCTCTCTCCAATAATTCGCTTTCACCGAGGCAATAGCCGAGATCGTGGTCACGGTGAACGAATAAAACCGCGCCGAACGTCTCTCGTCAGGCCGTGCTCTCTCCAATAATTCGCTTTCACCGAGGCAATAGCCGAGATCGTGGTCACGGTGAACGAATAAAACCGCGCCGAACGTCTCTCGTCAGGCCGTGCTCTCTCCAATAATTCGCTTTCACCCAGGCAATAGCCGAGATCGTGGTCACGGTGAACGAATAAAACCGCGCCGAACGTCTCTCGTCAGGCCGTGCTCTCTCCAATAATTCGCTTTCACCGAGGCAATAGCCGAGATCGTGGTCACGGTGAACGAATAAAACCGCGCCGAACGTCTCTCGTCAGGCCGTGCTCTCTCCAATAATTCGCTTTCACCGAGGCAATAGCCGAGATCGTGGTCACGGTGAACGAATAAAACCGCGCCGAACGTCTCTCGTCAGGCCGTGCTCTCTCCAATAATTCGCTTTCACCGAGGCAATAGCCGAGATCGTGGTCACGGTGAACGAATAAAACCGCGCCGAACGTCTCTCGTCAGGCCGTGCTCTCTCCAATAAGTCGCTTTCACCCAGGCAATAGCCGAGATCGTGGTCACGGTGAACGAATAAAACCGCGCCGAACGTCTCTCGTCAGGCCGTGCTCTCTCCAATAATTCGCTTTCACCGAGGCAATAGCCGAGATCGTGGTCACGGTGAACGAATAAAACCGCGCCGAACGTCTCTCGTCAGGCCGTGCTCTCTCCAATAATTCGCTTTCACCGAGGCAATAGCCGAGATCGTGGTCACGGTGAACGAATAAAACCGCGCCGAACGTCTCTCGTCAGGCCGTGCTCTCTCCAATAATTCGCTTTCACCGAGGCAATAGCCGAGATCGTGGTCACGGTGAACGAATAAAACCGCGCCGAACGTCTCTCGTCAGGCCGTGCTCTCTCCAATAATTCGCTTTCACCCAGGCAATAGCCGAGATCGTGGTCACGGTGAACGAATAAAACGGCGCCGAAAGTCTCTCGTCAGGCCGTGCTCTCTCCAATAATTCGCTTTCACCCAGGCAATAGCCGAGATCGTGGTCACGGTGAACGAATAAAACCACGCCGAACGTCTCTCGTCAGGCCGTGCTCACTCCAATAATTCGCTTTCACCGAGGCAATAGCCGAGATCGTGGTCACGGTGAACGAATAAAACGGCGCCAAACGTCTCTCGTCAGGCCGTGCTCTCTCCAATAATTCGCTTTCACCCAGGCAATAGCCGAGATCCTGGTCACGGTGAACGAATAAAACCGCGCCGAACGTCTCTCGTCAGGCCGTGCTCACTCCAATAATTCGCTTTCACCGAGGCAATAGCCGAGATCGTGGTCACGGTGAACGAATAAAACGGCGCCAAACGTCTCTCGTCAGGCCGTGCTCTCTCCAATAATTCGCTTTCACCCAGGCAATAGCCGAGATCGTGGTCACGGTGAACGAATAAAACCGCGCCGAACGTCTCTCGTCAGGCCATGCTCTCTCCAATAATTCGCTTTCACCGAGGCAATAGCCGAGATCATGGTCACGGTGAACGAATAAAACCGCGCCGAACGTCTCTCGTCAGGCCGTGCTCTCTCCAATAATTCGCTTTCACCCAGGCAATAGCCGAGATCATGGTCACGGTGAACGAATAAAACCGCGCCGAACGTCTCTCGTCAGGCCGTGCTCTCTCCAATAATTCGCTTTCACCCAGGCAATAGCCGAGATCGTGGTCACGGTGAACGAATAAAACCGCGCCGAACGTCTCTCGTCAGGCCGTGCTCTCTCCAATAATTCGCTTTCACCCAGGCAATAGCCGAGATCGTGGTCACGGTGAACGAATAAAACCGCGCCGAACGTCTCTCGTCAGGCCGTGCTCTCTCCAATAATTCGCTTTCACCCAGGCAATAGCCGAGATCGTGGTCACGGTGAACGAATAAAACCGCGCCGAACGTCTCTTGTCAGGCCGTGCTCTCTCCAATAATTCGCTTTCACCGAGGCAATAGCCGAGATCGTGGTCACGGTGAACGAATGAAACCGCGCCGAACGTCTCTCGTCAGGCCGTGCTCTCTCCAATAATTCGCTTTCACCGAGGCAATAGCCGAGATCGTGGTCACGGTGAACGAATAAAACGGCGCCGAACGTCTCTCGTCAGGCCGTGCTCTCTCCAATAATTCGCTTTCACCCAGGCAATAGCCGAGATCGTGGTCACGGTGAACGAATAAAACCGCGCCGAACGTCTCTCGTCAGGCCGTGCTCTCTCCAATAATTCGCTTTCACCGAGGCAATAGCCGAGATCGTGGTCACGGTGAACGAATAAAACGGCGCCGAACGTCTCTCGTCAGGCCGTGCTCTCTCCAATAATTCGCTTTCACCCAGGCAATAGCCGAGATCGTGGTCACGGTGAACGAATAAAACCGTGCCGAACGTCTCTCGTCAGGCCGTGCTCTCTCCAATAATTCGCTTTCACCGAGGCAATAGCCGAGATCGTGGTCACGGTGAACGAATAAAACGGCGCCAAACGTCTCTCGTCAGGCCGTGCTCTCTCCAATAATTCGCTTTCGCCCAGGCAATAGCCGAGATCGTGGTCACGGTGAACGAATGAAACCGCGCCGAACGTCTCTCGTCAGGCCGTGCTCTCTCCTATAATTCGCTTTCACCGAGGCAATAGCCGAGATCGTGGTCACAGTGAACGAATAAAACCGCGCCGAACGTCTCTCGTCAGGCCGTGCTCTCTCCAATAATTCGCTTTCACCGAGGCAATAGCCGAGATCGTGGTCACGGTGAACGAATAAAACCGCGCCGAACGTCTCTCGTCAGGCCGTGCTCTCTCCAATAATTCGCTTTCACCGAGGCAATAGCCGAGATCGTGGTCACGGTGAACGAATAAAACCGCGCCGAACGTCCCTCGTCAGGCCGTCCTCTCTCGAATAATTCGCTTTCACCCAGGCAATAGCCGAGATCGTGGTCACGGTGAACGAATAAAACGGCGCCGAACGTCTCTCGTCAGGCCGTGCTCTCTCCAATAATTCGCTTTCACCCAGGCAATAGCCGAGATCGTGGTCACGGTGAACGAATAAAACGGCGCCAAACGTCTCTCGTCAGGCCGTGGTCTCTCCAATAATTCGCTTTCACCGAGGCAATAGCCGAGATCGTGGTCACGGTGAACGAATAAAACCGCGCCGAACGTCTCTCGTCAGGCCGTGCTCTCTCCAATAATTCGCTTTCACCGAGGCAATAGCCGAGATCGTGGTCACGGTGAACGAATAAAACCGCGCCGAACGTCTCTCGTCAGGCCGTGCTCTCTCCAATAATTCGCTTTCACCGAGGCAATAGCCGAGATCGTGGTCACGGTGAACGAATAAAACCGCGCCGAACGTCTCTCGTCAGGCCGTGCTCTCTCCAATAATTCGCTTTCACCCAGGCAATAGCCGAGATCGTGGTCACGGTGAACGAATAAAACCGCGCCGAACGTCTCTCGTCAGGCCGTGCTCTCTCCAATAATTCGCTTTCACCGAGGCAATAGCCGAGATCGTGGTCACGGTGAACGAATAAAACCGCGCCGAACGTCTCTCGTCAGGCCGTGCTCTCTCCAATAATTCGCTTTCACCGAGGCAATAGCCGAGATCGTGGTCACGGTGAACGAATAAAACCGCGCCGAACGTCTCTCGTCAGGCCGTGCTCTCTCCAATAATTCGCTTTCACCGAGGCAATAGCCGAGATCGTGGTCACGGTGAACGAATAAAACCGCGCGGAACGTCTCTCGTCAGGCCGTGCTCTCTCCAATAAGTCGCTTTCACCCAGGCAATAGCCGAGATCGTGGTCACGGTGAACGAATAAAACCGCGCCGAACGTCTCTCGTCAGGCCGTGCTCTCTCCAATAATTCGCTTTCACCGAGGCAATAGCCGAGATCGTGGTCACGGTGAAGGAATAAAACCGCGCCGAACGTCTCTCGTCAGGCCGTGCTCTCTCCAATAATTCGCTTTCACCGAGGCAATAGCCGAGATCGTGGTCACGGTGAACGAATAAAACCGCGCCGAACGTCTCTCGTCAGGCCGTGCTCTCTCCAATAATTCGCTTTCACCGAGGCAATAGCCGAGATCGTGGTCACGGTGAACGAATAAAACCGCGCCGAACGTCTCTCGTCAGGCCGTGCTCTCTCCAATAATTCGCTTTCACCCAGGCAATAGCCGAGATCGTGGTCACGGTGAACGAATAAAACGGCGCCGAACGTCTCTCGTCAGGCCGTGCTCTCTCCAATAATTCGCTTTCACCCAGGCAATAGCCGAGATCGTGGTCACGGTGAACGAATAAAACCACGCCGAACGTCACTCGTCAGGCCGTGCTCACTCCAATAATTCGCTTTCACCGAGGCAATAGCCGAGATCGTGGTCACGGTGAACGAATAAAACGGCGCCAAACGTCTCTCGTCAGGCCGTGCTCTCTCCAATAATTCGCTTTCACCCAGGCAATAGCCGAGATCGTGGTCACGGTGAACGAATAAAACCGCGCCGAACGTCTCTCGTCAGGCCGTGCTCTCTCCAATAATTCGCTTTCACCGAGGCAATAGCCGAGATCATGGTCACGGTGAACGAATAAAACCGCGCCGAACGTCTCTCGTCAGGCCGTGCTCTCTCCAATAATTCGCTTTCACCCAGGCAATAGCCGAGATCATGGTCACGGTGAACGAATAAAACCGCGCCGAACGTCTCTCGTCAGGCCGTGCTCTCTCCAATAATTCGCTTTCACCCAGGCAATAGCCGAGATCGTGGTCACGGTGAACGAATAAAACCGCGCCGAACGTCTCTCGTCAGGCCGTGCTCTCTCCAATAATTCGCTTTCACCCAGGCAATAGGCGAGATCGTGGTCACGGTGAACGAATAAAACCGCGCCGAACGTCTCTCGTCAGGCCGTGCTCTCTCCAATAATTCGCTTTCACCCAGGCAATAGCCGAGATCGTGGTCACGGTGAACGAATAAAACCGCGCCGAACGTCTCTTGTCAGGCCGTGCTCTCTCCAATAATTCGCTTTCACCGAGGCAATAGCCGAGATCGTGGTCACGGTGAACGAATGAAACCGCGCCGAACGTCTCTCGTCAGGCCGTGCTCTCTCCAATAATTCGCTTTCACCGAGGCAATAGCCGAGATCGTGGTCACGGTGAACGAATAAAACGGCGCCGAACGTCTCTCGTCAGGCCGTGCTCTCTCCAATAATTCGCTTTCACCCAGGCAATAGCCGAGATCGTGGTCACGGTGAACGAATAAAACCGCGCCGAACGTCTCTCGTCAGGCCGTGCTCTCTCCAATAATTCGCTTTCACCGAGGCAATAGCCGAGATCGTGGTCACGGTGAACGAATAAAACGGCGCCGAACGTCTCTCGTCAGGCCGTGCTCTCTCCAATAATTCGCTTTCACCCAGGCAATAGCCGAGATCGTGGTCACGGTGAACGAATAAAACCGTGCCGAACGTCTCTCGTCAGGCCGTGCTCTCTCCAATAATTCGCTTTCACCGAGGCAATAGCCGAGATCGTGGTCACGGTGAACGAATAAAACGGCGCCAAACGTCTCTCGTCAGGCCGTGCTCTCTCCAATAATTCGCTTTCACCCAGGCAATAGCCGAGATCGTGGTCACGGTGAACGAATGAAACCGCGCCGAACGTCTCTCGTCAGGCCGTGCTCTCTCCTATAATTCGCTTTCACCGAGGCAATAGCCGAGATCGTGGTCACAGTGAACGAATAAAACCGCGCCGAACGTCTCTCGTCAGGCCGTGCTCTCTCCAATAATTCGCTTTCACCGAGGCAATAGCCGAGATCGTGGTCACGGTGAACGAATAAAACCGCGCCGAACGTCTCTCGTCAGGCCGTGCTCTCTCCAATAATTCGCTTTCACCGAGGCAATAGCCGAGATCGTGGTCACGGTGAACGAATAAAACCGCGCCGAACGTCCCTCGTCAGGCCGTCCTCTCTCGAATAATTCGCTTTCACCCAGGCAATAGCCGAGATCGTGGTCACGGTGAACGAATAAAACGGCGCCGAACGTCTCTCGTCAGGCCGTGCTCTCTCCAATAATTCGCTTTCACCCAGGCAATAGCCGAGATCGTGGTCACGGTGAACGAATAAAACCGCGCCGAACGTCTCTCGTCAGGCCGTGCTCTCTCCAATAATTCGCTTTCACCGAGGCAATAGCCGAGATCGTGGTCACGGTGAACGAATAAAACGGTGCCAAACGTCTCTCGTCAGGCCGTGCTCTCTCCAATAATTCGCTTTCACCCAGGCAATAGCCGAGATCGTGGTCACGGTGAACGAATAAAACCGCGCCGAACGTCTCTCGTCAGGCCGTGCTCTCTCCAATAATTCGCTTTCACCGAGGCAATAGCCGAGATCGTGGTCACGGTGAACGAATAAAACGGTGCCAAACGTCTCTCGTCAGGCCGTGCTCTCTCCAATAATTCGCTTTCACCGAGGCAATAGCCGAGATCGTGGTCACGGTGAACGAATAAAACCGCGCCGAACGTCTCTCGTCAGGCCGTGCTCTCTCCAATAATTCGCTTTCACCGAGGCAATAGCCGAGATCGTGGTCACGGTGAACGAATAAAACCGCGCCGAACGTCTCTCGTCAGGCCGTGCTCTCTCCAATAATTCGCTTTCACCGAGGCAATAGCCGAGATCGTGGTCACGGTGAACGAATAAAACCGCGCCGAACGTCTCTCGTCAGGGCGTGCTCTCTCCAATAATTCGCTTTCACCGAGGCAATAGCCGAGATCGTGGTCACGGTGAACGAATAAAACCGCGCCGAACGTCTCTCGTCAGGCCGTGCTCTCTCCAATAATTCGCTTTCACCGAGGCAATAGCCGAGATCGTGGTCACGGTGAACGAATAAAACGGCGCCGAACGTCTTTTGTCAGGCCGTGCTCTCTCCAATAATTCGCTTTCACCGAGGCAATAGCCGAGATCGTGGTCACGGTGAACGAATAAAACCGCGCCGAACGTCTCTCGTCAGGCCGTGCTCTCTCCAATACTTCGCTTTCACCGAGGCAATAGCCGAGATCGTGGTCACGGTGAACGAATAAAACGGCGCCAAACGTCTCTCGTCAGGCCGTGCTCTCTCCAATAATTAGCTTTCACCGAGGCAATAGCCGAGATCGTGGTCACGGTGAACGAATAAAACCGCGCCGAACATCTCTCGTCAGGCCGTGCTCTCTCCAATAATTCGCTTTCACCGAGGCAATAGCCGAGATCGTGGTCACGGTGAACGAATAAAACGGCGCCAAACGTCTCTCGTCAGGCCGTGCTCTCTCCAATAATTCGCTTTCACCGAGGCAATAGCCGAGATCGTGGTCACGGTGAACGAATAAAACGGCGCCAAACGTCTCTCGTCAGGCCGTGCTCTCTCCAATAATTCGCTTTCACCGAGGCAATAGCCGAGATCGTGGTCACGGTGAACGAATAAAACGGCGCCGAACGTCTCTCGTCAGGCCGTGCTCTCTCCAATAATTCGCTTTCACCGAGGCAATAGCCGAGATCGTGGTCACGGTGAATGAATAAAACCGCGCCGAACGTCTCTCGTCAGGCCGTGCTCTCTCCAATAATTCGCTTTCACCGAGGCAATAGCCGAGATCGTGGTCACGGTGAACGAATAAAACCGCGCCGAACGTCTCTCGTCAGGCCGTGCTCTCTCCAATAATTCGCTTTCACCGAGGCAATAGCCGAGATCGTGGTCACGGTGAACGAATAAAACCGCGCCGAACGTCTCTCGTCAGGCCGTGCTCTCTCCAATAATTCGCTTTCACCGAGGCAATAGCCGAGATCGTGGTCACGGTGAACGAATAAAACCGCGCCGAACGTCTCTCGTCAGGCCGTGCTCTCTCCAATAATTCGCTTTCACCGAGGCAATAGCCGAGATCGTGGTCACGGTGAACGAATAAAACGGCGCCGAACGTCTCTCGTCAGGCCGTGCTCTCTCCAATAATTCGCTTTCACCGAGGCAATAGCCGAGATCGTGGTCACGGTGAAAGAATAAAACTGCGCCGAACGTCTCTCGTCAGGCCGTGCTCTCTCCAATAATTCGCTTTCACCGAGGCAATAGCCGAGATCGTGGTCACGGTGAACGAATAAAACGGCGCCAAACGTCTCTCGTCAGGCCGTGCTCTCTCCAATAATTCGCTTTCACCGAGGCACTAGCCGAGATCGTGGTCACGGTGAACGAATAAAACCGCGCCGAACGTCTCTCGTCAGGCCGTGCTCTCTCATATAATTCGCTTTCACCGAGGCAATAGCCGAGATCGTGGTCACAGTGAACGAATAAAACCGCGCCGAACGTCTCTCGTCAGGCCGTGCTCTCTCCAATAATTCGCTTTCACCGAGGCAATAGCCGAGATCGTGGTCACGGTGAACGAATAAAACCGCGCCGAACGTCTCTCGTCAGGCCGTGCTCTCTCCAATAATTCGCTTTCACCGAGGCAATAGCCGAGATCGTGGTCACGGTGAACGAATAAAACCGCGCCGAACGTCCCTCGTCAGGCCGTGCTCTCTCGAATAATTCGCTTTCACCCAGGCAATAGCCGAGATCGTGGTCACGGTGAACGAATAAAACGGCGCCGAACGTCTCTCGTCAGGCCGTGCTCTCTCCAATAATTCGCTTTCACCCAGGCAATAGCCGAGATCGTGGTCACGGTGAACGAATAAAACCGCGCCGAACGTCTCTCGTCAGGCCGTGCTCTCTCCAATAATTCGCTTTCACCGAGGCAATAGCCGAGATCGTGGTCACGGTGAACGAATAAAACGGTGCCAAACGTCTCTCGTCAGGCCGTGCTCTCTCCAATAATTCGCTTTCACCCAGGCAATAGCCGAGATCGTGGTCACGGTGAACGAATAAAACCGCGCCGAACGTCTCTCGTCAGGCCGTGCTCTCTCCAATAATTCGCTTTCACCGAGGCAATAGCCGAGATCGTGGTCACGGTGAACGAATAAAACGGTGCCAAACGTCTCTCGTCAGGCCGTGCTCTCTCCAATAATTCGCTTTCACCGAGGCAATAGCCGAGATCGTGGTCACGGTGAACGAATAAAACCGCGCCGAACGTCTCTCGTCAGGCCGTGCTCTCTCCAATAATTCGCTTTCACCGAGGCAATAGCCGAGATCGTGGTCACGGTGAACGAATAAAACCGCGCCGAACGTCTCTCGTCAGGCCGTGCTCTCTCCAATAATTCGCTTTCACCCAGGCAATAGCCGAGATCGTGGTCACGGTGAACGAATAAAACCGCGCCGAACGTCTCTCGTCAGGGCGTGCTCTCTCCAATAATTCGCTTTCACCGAGGCAATAGCCGAGATCGTGGTCACGGTGAACGAATAAAACCGCGCCGAACGTCTCTCGTCAGGCCGTGCTCTCTCCAATAATTCGCTTTCACCGAGGCAATAGCCGAGATCGTGGTCACGGTGAACGAATAAAACGGCGCCGAACGTCTTTTGTCAGGCCGTGCTCTCTCCAATAATTCGCTTTCACCGAGGCAATAGCCGAGATTGTGGTCACGGTGAACGAATAAAACCGCGCCGAACGTCTCTCGTCAGGCCGTGCTCTCTCCAATACTTCTCTTTTACCGAGGCAATAGCCGAGATCGTGGTCACGGTGAACGAATAAAACGGCGCCAAACGTCTCTCGTCAGGCCGTGCTCTCTCCAATAATTAGCTTTCACCGAGGCAATAGCCGAGATCGTGGTCACGGTGAACGAATAAAACCGCGCCGAACATCTCTCGTCAGGCCGTGCTCTCTCCAATAATTCGCTTTCACCGAGGCAATAGCCGAGATCGTGGTCACGGTGAACGAATAAAACGGCGCCAAACGTCTCTCGTCAGGCCGTGCTCTCTCCAATAATTCGCTTTCACCGAGGCTATAGCCGAGATCGTGGTCACGGTGAACGAATAAAACGGCGCCAAACGTCTCTCGTCAGGCCGTGCTCTCTCCAATAATTCGCTTTCACCGAGGCAATAGCCGAGATCGTGGTCACGGTGAACGAATAAAACGGCGCCGAACGTCTCTCGTCAGGCCGTGCTCTCTCCAATAATTCGCTTTCACCGAGGCAATAGCCGAGATCGTGGTCACGGTGAACGAATAAAACCGCGCCGAACGTCTCTCGTCAGGCCGTGCTCTCTTCAATAATTCGCTTTCACCGAGGCAATAGCCGAGATCGTGGTCACGGTGAAAGAATAAAACCGCGCCGAACGTCTCTCGTCAGGCCGTGCTCTCTCCAATAATTCGCTTTCACCCAGGCAATAGCCGAGATCGTGGTCACGGTGAACGAATAAAACCGCGCCGAACGTCTCTCGTCAGGCCGTGCTCTCTCCAATAATTCGCTTTCACCGAGGCAATAGCCGAGATCGTGGTCACGGTGAACGAATAAAACGGTGCCAAACGTCTCTCGTCAGGCCGTGCTCTCTCCAATAATTCGCTTTCACCGAGGCAATAGCCGAGATCGTGGTCACGGTGAACGAATAAAACCGCGCCGAACGTCTCTCGTCAGGCCGTGCTCTCTCCAATAATTCGCTTTCACCGAGGCAATAGCCGAGATCGTGGTCACGGTGAACGAATAAAACCGCGCCGAACGTCTCTCGTCAGGCCGTGCTCTCTCCAATAATTCGCTTTCACCGAGGCAATAGCCGAGATCGTGGTCACGGTGAACGAATAAAACCGCGCCGAACGTCTCTCGTCAGGGCGTGCTCTCTCCAATAATTCGCTTTCACCGAGGCAATAGCCGAGATCGTGGTCACGGTGAACGAATAAAACCGCGCCGAACGTCTCTCGTCAGGCCGTGCTCTCTCCAATAATTCGCTTTCACCGAGGCAATAGCCGAGATCGTGGTCACGGTGAACGAATAAAACGGCGCCGAACGTCTTTTGTCAGGCCGTGCTCTCTCCAATAATTCGCTTTCACCGAGGCAATAGCCGAGATCGTGGTCACGGTGAACGAATAAAACCGCGCCGAACGTCTCTCGTCAGGCCGTGCTCTCTCCAATACTTCTCTTTTACCGAGGCAATAGCCGAGATCGTGGTCACGGTGAACGAATAAAACGGCGCCAAACGTCTCTCGTCAGGCCGTGCTCTCTCCAATAATTAGCTTTCACCGAGGCAATAGCCGAGATCGTGGTCACGGTGAACGAATAAAACCGCGCCGAACATCTCTCGTCAGGCCGTGCTCTCTCCAATAATTCGCTTTCACCGAGGCAATAGCCGAGATCGCGTGGTCACGGTGAACGAATAAAACGGCGCCAAACGTCTCTCGTCAGGCCGTGCTCTCTCCAATAATTCGCTTTCACCGAGGCAATAGCCGAGATCGTGGTCACGGTGAACGAATAAAACGGCGCCAAACGTCTCTCGTCAGGCCGTGCTCTCTCCAATAATTCGCTTTCACCGAGGCAATAGCCGAGATCGTGGTCACGGTGAACGAATAAAACGGCGCCAAACGTCTCTCGTCAGGCCGTGCTCTCTCCAATAATTCGCTTTCACCGAGGCAATAGCCGAGATCGTGGTCACGGTAAACGAATAAAACCGCGCCGAACGTCTCTCGTCAGGCCGTGCTCTCTTCAATAATTCGCTTTCACCGAGGCAATAGCCGAGATCGTGGTCACGGTGAAAGAATAAAACCGCGCCGAACGTCTCTCGTCAGGCCGTGCTCTCTCCAATAATTCGCTTTCACCGAGGCAATAGCCGAGATCGTGGTCACGGTGAACGAATAAAACGGCGCCGAACGTCTCTCGTCAGGCCGTGCTCTCTCCAATAATTCGCTTTCACCGAGGCAATAGCCGAGATCGTGGTCACGGTGAACGAATAAAACCGCGCCGAACGTCTCTCGTCAGGCCGTGCTCTCTCCAATAATTCGCTTTCACCGAGGCAATAGCCGAGATCGTGGTCACGGTGAACGAATAAAACGGCGCCAAACGTCTCTCGTCAGGCCGTGCTCTCTCCAATAATTCGCTTTCACCGAGGCAATAGCCGAGATCGTGGTCACGGTGAACGAATAAAACCGCGCCGAACGTCTCTCGTCAGGCCGTGCTCTCTCCAATAATTCGCTTTCACCGAGGCAATAGCCGAGATCGTGGTCACGGTGAACGAATTAAACGGCGCCAAACGTCTCTCGTCAGGCCGTGCTCTCTCCAATAATTCGCTTTCACCGAGGCAATAGCCGAGATCGTGGTCACGGTGAACGAATAAAACGGCGCCAAACGTCTCTCGTCAGGCCGTGCTCTCTCCAATAATTCGCTTTCACCGAGGCAATAGCCGAGATCGTGGTCACGGTGAACGAATAAAACGGCGCCGAACGTCTCTCGTCAGGCCGTGCTCTCTCCAATAATTCGCTTTCACCGAGGCAATAGCCGAGATCGTGGTCACGGTGAACGAATAAAACCGCGCCGAACGTCTCTCGTCAGGCCGTGCTCTCTCCAATAATTCGCTTTCACCGAGGCAATAGCCGAGATCGTGGTCACGGTGAACGAATAAAACCGCGCCGAACGTCTCTCGTCAGGCCGTGCTCTCTCCAATAATTCGCTTTCACCCAGGCAATAGCCGAGATCGTGGTCACGGTGAACGAATAAAACCGAGCCGAACGTCTCTCGTCAGGCCGTGCTCTCTCCAATAATTCGCTTTCACCGAGGCAATAGCCGAGATCGTGGTCACGGTGAACGTATAAAACGGCGCCGAACGTCTCTCGTCAGGCCGTGCTCTCTCCAATAATTCGCTTTCACCGAGGCAATAGCCGAGATCGTGGTCACGGTGAACGAATAAAACGGCGCCAAACGTCTCTCGTCAGGCCGTGCTCTCTCCAATAATTCGCTTTCACCGAGGCAATAGCCGAGATCGTGGTCACGGTGAACGAATAAAACGGCGCCAAACGTCTCTCGTCAGGCCGTGCTCTCTCCAATAATTCGCTTTCACCGAGGCAATAGCCGAGATCGTGGTCACGGTGAACGAATAAAACCGCGCCGAACGTCTCTCGTCAGGCCGTGCTCTCTCCAATAATTCGCTTTCACCGAGGCAATAGCCGAGATCGTGGTCACGGTGAACGAATAAAACCGCGCCGAACGTCTCTCGTCAGGCCGTGCTCTCTCCAATAATTCGCTTTCACCGAGGCAATAGCCGAGATCGTGGTCACGGTGAACGAATAAAACCGCGCCGAACGTCTCTCGTCAGGCCGTGCTCTCTCCAATAATTCGCTTTCACCCAGGCAATAGCCGAGATCGTGGTCACGGTGAACGAATAAAACCGCGCCGAACGTCTCTCGTCAGGCCGTGCTCTCTCCAATAATTCGCTTTCACCGAGGCAATAGCCGAGATCGTGGTCACGGTGAACGAATAAAACCGCGCCGAACGTCTCTCGTCAGGCCGTGCTCTCTCCAATAATTTGCTTTCACCGAGGCAATAGCCGAGATCGTGGTCACGGTGAACGAATAAAACCGCGCCGAACGTCTCTCGTCAGGCCGTGCTCTCTCCAATAATTCGCTTTCACCGAGGCAATAGCCGAGATCGTGGTCACGGTGAACGAATAAAACCGCGCCGAACGTCTCTCGTCAGGCCGTGCTCTCTCCAATAAGTCGCTTTCACCCAGGCAATAGCCGAGATCGTGGTCACGGTGAACGAATAAAACCGCGCCGAACGTCTCTCGTCAGGCCGTGCTCTCTCCAATAATTCGCTTTCACCGAGGCAATAGCCGAGATCGTGGTCACGGTGAACGAATAAAACCGCGCCGAACGTCTCTCGTCAGGCCGTGCTCTCTCCAATAATTCGCTTTCACCGAGGCAATAGCCGAGATCGTGGTCACGGTGAACGAATAAAACCGCGCCGAACGTCTCTCGTCAGGCCGTGCTCTCTCCAATAATTCGCTTTCACCGAGGCAATAGCCGAGATCGTGGTCACGGTGAACGAATAAAACCGCGCCGAACGTCTCTCGTCAGGCCGTGCTCTCTCCAATAATTCGCTTTCACCCAGGCAATAGCCGAGATCGTGGTCACGGTGAACGAATAAAACGGCGCCGAACGTCTCTCGTCAGGCCGTGCTCTCTCCAATAATTCGCTTTCACCCAGGCAATAGCCGAGATCGTGGTCACGGTGAACGAATAAAACCGCGCCGAACGTCTCTCGTCAGGCCGTGCTCACTCCAATAATTCGCTTTCACCGAGGCAATAGCCGAGATCGTGGTCACGGTGAACGAATAAAACGGCGCCAAACGTCTCTCGTCAGGCCGTGCTCTCTCCAATAATTCGCTTTCACCCAGGCAATAGCCGAGATCGTGGTCACGGTGAACGAATAAAACCGCGCCGAACGTCTCTCGTCAGGCCGTGCTCTCTCCAAAAATTCGCTTTCACCGAGGCAATAGCCGAGATCGTGGTCACGGTGAACGAATAAAACCGCGCCGAACGTCTCTCGTCAGGCCGTGCTCTCTCCAATAATTTGCTTTCACCCAGGCAATAGCCGAGATCATGGTCACGGTGAACGAATAAAACCGCGCCGAACGTCTCTCGTCAGGCCGTGCTCTCTCCAATAATTCGCTTTCACCCAGGCAATAGCCGAGATCGTGGTCACGGTGAACGAATAAAACCGCGCCGAACGTCTCTCGTCAGGCCGTGCTCTCTCCAATAATTCGCTTTCACCCAGGCAATAGCCGAGATCGTGGTCACGGTGAACGAATAAAACCGCGCCGAACGTCTCTCGTCAGGCCGTGCTCTCTCCAATAATTCGCTTTCACCCAGGCAATAGCCGAGATCGTGGTCACGGTGAACGAATAAAACCGCGCCGAACGTCTCTTGTCAGGCCGTGCTCTCTCCAATAATTCGCTTTCACCGAGGCAATAGCCGAGATCGTGGTCACGGTGAACGAATAAAACCGCGCCGAACGTCTCTCGTCAGGCCGTGCTCTATCCAATAATTCGCTTTCACCGAGGCAATAGCCGAGATCGTGGTCACGGTGAACGAATAAAACGGCGCCGAACGTCTCTCGTCAGGCCGTGCTCTCACCAATAATTCGCTTTCACCCAGGCAATAGCCGAGATCGTGGTCACGGTGAACGAATAAAACCGCGCCGAACGTCTCTCGTCAGGCCGTGCTCTCTCCAATAATTCGCTTTCACCGAGGCAATAGCCGAGATCGTGGTCACGGTGAACGAATAAAACGGCGCCAAACGTCTCTCGTCAGGCCGTGCTCTCTCCAATAATTCGCTTTCACCCAGGCAATAGCCGAGATCGTGGTCACGGTGAACGAATAAAACCGCGCCGAACGTCTCTCGTCAGGCCGTGCTCTCTCCTATAATTCGCTTTCACCGAGGCAATAGCCGAGATCGTGGTCACAGTGAACGAATAAAACCGCGCCGAACGTCTCTCGTCAGGCCGTGCTCTCTCCAATAATTCGCTTTCACCGAGGCAATAGCCGAGATCGTGGTCACGGTGAACGAATAAAACCGCGCCGAACGTCTCTCGTCAGGCCGTGCTCTCTCCAATAATTCGCTTTCACCGAGGCAATAGCCGAGATCGTGGTCACGGTGAACGAATAAAACCGCGCCGAACGTCCCTCGTCAGGCCGTGCTCTCTCGAATAATTCGCTTTCACCCAGGCAATAGCCGAGATCGTGGTCACGGTGAACGAATAAAACGGCGCCGAACGTCTCTCGTCAGGCCGTGCTCTCTCCAATAATTCGCTTTCACCGAGGCAATAGCCGAGATTGTGGTCACGGTGAACGAATAAAACCGCGCCAAACGTCTCTCGTCAGGCCGTGCTCTCTCCAATAATTCGCTTTCACCCTGGCAATAGCCGAGATCGTGGTCACGGTGAACGAATAAAACGGCGCGAAACGTCTCTCGTCAGGCCGTGCTCTCTCCAATAATTAGCTTTCACCGAGGCAATAGCCGAGATCGTGGTCACGGTGAACGAATAAAACCGCGCCGAACATCTCTTGTCAGGCCGTGCTCTCTCCAATAATTCGCTTTCACCGAGGCAATAGCCGAGATCGTGGTCACGGTGAACGAATAAAACCGCGCCGAACGTCTCTCGTCAGGCCGTGCTCTCTCCAATAATTCGCTTTCACCGAGCCAATAGACGCCGTCGTGGTCCCGGTGAACGAATAAAACGGCGCCGAACGTCTCTCGTCAGGCCGTGCTCTCTCCAATAATTCGCTTTCACCGAGGCAACAGCCGAGATCGTGGTCACGGTGAACGAATAAAACCGCGCCGAACGTCTCTCGTCAGGCCGTGCTCTCTCCAATAATTCGCTTTCACCGAGGCAATAGCCGAGATCGTGGTCACGGTGAACGAATAAAACGGTGCCAAACGTCTCTCGTCAGGCCGTGCTCTCTCCAATAATTCGCTTTCACCGAGGCAATAGCCGAGATCGTGGTCACGGTGAACGAATAAAACCGCGCCGAACGTCTCTCGTCAGGCCGTGCTCTCTCCAATAATTCGCTTTCACCGAGGCAATAGCCGAGATCGTGGTCACGGTGAACGAATAAAACCGCGCCGAACGTCTCTCGTCAGGCCGTGCTCTCTCCAATAATTCGCTTTCACCGAGGCAATAGCCGAGATCGTGGTCACGGTGAACGAATAAAACCGCGCCGAACGTCTCTCGTCAGGGCGTGCTCTCTCCAATAATTCGCTTTCACCGAGGCAATAGCCGAGATCGTGGTCACGGTGAACGAATAAAACCGCGCCGAACGTCTCTCGTCAGGCCGTGCTCTCTTCAATAATTCGCTTTCACCGAGGCAATAGCCGAGATCGTGGTCACGGTGAACGAATAAAACGGCGCCGAACGTCTTTTGTCAGGCCGTGCTCTCTCCAATAATTCGCTTTCACCGAGGCAATAGCCGAGATCGTGGTCACGGTGAACGAATAAAGCCGCGCCGAACGTCTCTCGTCAGGCCGTGCTCTCTCCAATACTTCGCTTTCACCGAGGCAATAGCCGAGATCGTGGTCACGGTGAACGAATAAAACGGCGCCAAACGTCTCTCGTCAGGCCGTGCTCTCTCCAATAATTAGCTTTCACCGAGGCAATAGCCGAGATCGTGGTCACGGTGAACGAATAAAACCGCGCCGAACATCTCTCGTCAGGCCGTGCTCTCTCCAATAATTCGCTTTCACCGAGGCAATAGCCGAGATCGTGGTCACGGTGAACGAATAAAACGGCGCCAAACGTCTCTCGTCAGGCCGTGCTCTCTCCAATAATTCGCTTTCACCGAGGCAATAGCCGAGATCGTGGTCACGGTGAACGAATAAAACGGCGCCAAACGTCTCTCGTCAGGCCGTGCTCTCTCCAATAATTCGCTTTCACCGAGGCAATAGCCGAGATCGTGGTCACGGTGAACGAATAAAACGGCGCCGAACGTCTCTCGTCAGGCCGTGCTCTCTCCAATAATTCGCTTTCACCGAGGCAATAGCCGAGATCGTGGTCACGGTGAATGAATAAAACCGCGCCGAACGTCTCTCGTCAGGCCGTGCTCTCTCCAATAATTCGCTTTCACCGAGGCAATAGCCGAGATCGTGGTCACGGTGAACGAATAAAACCGCGCCGAACGTCTCTCGTCAGGCCGTGCTCTCTCCAATAATTCGCTTTCACCGAGGCAATAGCCGAGATCGTGGTCACGGTGAACGAATAAAACCGCGCCGAACGTCTCTCGTCAGGCCGTGCTCTCTCCAATAATTCGCTTTCACCGAGGCAATAGCCGAGATCGTGGTCACGGTGAACGAATAAAACCGCGCCGAACGTCTCTCGTCAGGCCGTGCTCTCTCCAATAATTCGCTTTCACCGAGGCAATAGCCGAGATCGTGGTCACGGTGAACGAATAAAACGGCGCCGAACGTCTCTCGTCAGGCCGTGCTCTCTCCAATAATTCGCTTTCACCGAGGCAATAGCCGAGATCGTGGTCACGGTGAACGAATAAAACTGCGCCGAACGTCTCTCGTCAGGCCGTGCTCTCTCCAATAATTCGCTTTCACCGAGGCAATAGCCGAGATCGTGGTCACGGTGAACGAATAAAGCGGCGCCAAACGTCTCTCGTCAGGCCGTGCTCTCTCCAATAATTCGCTTTCACCGAGGCAATAGCCGAGATCGTGGTCACGGTGAACGAATAAAACCGCGCCGAACGTCTCTCGTCAGGCCGTGCTCTCTCCTATAATTCGCTTTCACCGAGGCAATAGCCGAGATCGTGGTCACAGTGAACGAATAAAACCGCGCCGAACGTCTCTCGTCAGGCCGTGCTCTCTCCAATAATTCGCTTTCACCGAGGCAATAGCCGAGATCGTGGTCACGGTGAACGAATAAAACCGCGCCGAACGTCTCTCGTCAGGCCGTGCTCTCTCCAATAATTCGCTTTCACCGAGGCAATAGCCGAGATCGTGGTCACGGTGAACGAATAAAACCGCGCCGAACGTCCCTCGTCAGGCCGTGCTCTCTCGAATAATTCGCTTTCACCCAGGCAATAGCCGAGATCGTGGTCACGGTGAACGAATAAAACGGCGCCGAACGTCTCTCGTCAGGCCGTGCTCTCTCCAATAATTCGCTTTCACCCAGGCAATAGCCGAGATCGTGGTCACGGTGAACGAATAAAACCGCGCCGAACGTCTCTCGTCAGGCCGTGCTCTCTCCAATAATTCGCTTTCACCGAGGCAATAGCCGAGATCGTGGTCACGGTGAACGAATAAAACGGTGCCAAACGTCTCTCGTCAGGCCGTGCTCTCTCCAATAATTCGCTTTCACCCAGGCAATAGCCGAGATCGTGGTCACGGTGAACGAATAAAACCGCGCCGAACGTCTCTCGTCAGGCCGTGCTCTCTCCAATAATTCGCTTTCACCGAGGCAATAGCCGAGATCGTGGTCACGGTGAACGAATAAAACCGCGCCGAACATCTCTCGTCAGGCCGTGCTCTCTCCAATAATTCGCTTTCACCGAGGCAATAGCCGAGATCGTGGTCACGGTGAACGAATAAAACCGCGCCGAACGTCTCTCGTCAGGGCGTGCTCTCTCCAATAATTCGCTTTCACCGAGGCAATAGCCGAGATCGTGGTCACGGTGAACGAATAAAACCGCGCCGAACGTCTCTCGTCAGGCCGTGCTCTCTCCAATAATACGCTTTCACCGAGGCAATAGCCGAGATCGTGGTCACGGTGAACGAATAAAACGGCGCCGAACGTCTTTTGTCAGGCCGTGCTCTCTCCAATAATTCGCTTTCACCGAGGCAATAGCCGAGATCGTGGTCACGGTGAACGAAAAAAATCGCGCCGAACGTCTCTCGTCAGGCCGTGCTCTCTCCAATACTTCTCTTTTACCGAGGCAATAGCCGAGATCGTGGTCACGGTGAACGAATAAAACGGCGCCAAACGTCTCTCGTCAGGCCGTGCTCTCTCCAATAATTAGCTTTCACCGAGGCAATAGCCGAGATCGTGGTCACGGTGAACGAATAAAACCGCGCCGAACATCTCTCGTCAGGCCGTGCTCTCTCCAATAATTCGCTTTCACCGAGGCAATAGCCGAGATCGTGGTCACGGTGAACGAATAAAACGGCGCCAAACGTCTCTCGTCAGGCCGTGCTCTCTCCAATAATTCGCTTTCACCGAGGCAAATGCCGAGATCGTGGTCACGGTGAACGAATAAAACGGCGCCAAACGTCTCTCGTCAGGCCATGCTCTCTCCAATAATTCGCTTTCACCGAGGCAATAGCCGAGATCGTGGTCACGGTGAACGAATAAAACGGCGCCGAACGTCTCTCGTCAGGCCGTGCTCTCTCCAATAATTCGCTTTCACCGAGGCAATAGCCGAGATCGTGGTCACGGTGAACGAATAAAACCGCGCCGAACGTCTCTCGTCAGGCCGTGCTCTCTTCAATAATTCGCTTTCACCGAGGCAATAGCCGAGATCGTGGTCACGGTGAAAGAATAAAACCGCGCCGAACGTCTCTCGTCAGGCCGTGCTCTCTCCAATAATTCGCTTTCACCCAGGCAATAGCCGAGATCGTGGTCACGGTGAACGAATAAAACCGCGCCGAACGTCTCTCGTCAGGCCGTGCTCTCTCCAATAATTCGCTTTCACCGAGGCAATAGCCGAGATCGTGGTCACGGTGAACGAATAAAACGGTGCCAAACGTCTCTCGTCAGGCCGTGCTCTCTCCAATAATTCGCTTTCACCGAGGCAATAGCCGAGATCGTGGTCACGGTGAACGAATAAAACCGCGCCGAACGTCTCTCGTCAGGCCGTGCTCTCTCCAATAATTCGCTTTCACCGAGGCAATAGCCGAGATCGTGGTCACGGTGAACGAATAAAACCGCGCCGAACGTCTCTCGTCAGGCCGTGCTCTCTCCAATAATTCGCTTTCACCGAGGCAATAGCCGAGATCGTGGTCACGGTGAACGAATAAAACCGCGCCGAACGTCTCTCGTCAGGGCGTGCTCTCTCCAATAATTCGCTTTCACCGAGGCAATAGCCGAGATCGTGGTCACGGTGAACGAATAAAACCGCGCCGAACGTCTCTCGTCAGGCCGTGCTCTCTCCAATAATTCGCTTTCACCGAGGCAATAGCCGAGATCGTGGTCACGGTGAACGAATAAAACGGCGCCGAACGTCTTTTGTCAGGCCGTGCTCTCTCCAATAATTCGCTTTCACCGAGGCAATAGCCGAGATCGTGGTCACGGTGAACGAATAAAACCGCGCCGAACGTCTCTCGTCAGGCCGTGCTCTCTCCAATACTTCTCTTTTACCGAGGCAATAGCCGAGATCGTGGTCACGGTGAACGAATAAAACGGCGCCAAACGTCTCTCGTCAGGCCGTGCTCTCTCCAATAATTAGCTTTCACCGAGGCAATAGCCGAGATCGTGGTCACGGTGAACGAATAAAACCGCGCCGAACATCTCTCGTCAGGCCGTGCTCTCTCCAATAATTCGCTTTCACCGAGGCAATAGCCGAGATCGTGGTCACGGTGAACGAATAAAACGGCGCCAAACGTCTCTCGTCAGGCCGTGCTCTCTCCAATAATTCGCTTTCACCGAGGCAATAGCCGAGATCGTGGTCACGGTGAACGAATAAAACGGCGCCAAACGTCTCTCGTCAGGCCGTGCTCTCTCCAATAATTCGCTTTCACCGAGGCAATAGCCGAGATCGTGGTCACGGTGAACGAATAAAACGGCGCCAAACGTCTCTCGTCAGGCCGTGCTCTCTCCAATAATTCGCTTTCACCGAGGCAATAGCCGAGATCGTGGTCACGGTGAACGAATAAAACCGCGCCGAACGTCTCTCGTCAGGCCGTGCTCTCTTCAATAATTCGCTTTCACCGAGGCAATAGCCGAGATCGTGGTCACGGTGAAAGAATAAAACCGCGCCGAACGTCTCTCGTCAGGCCGTGCTCTCTCCAATAATTCGCTTTCACCGAGGCAATAGCCGAGATCGTGGTCACGGTGAACGAATAAAACGGCGCCGAACGTCTCTCGTCAGGCCGTGCTCTCTCCAATAATTCGCTTTCACCGAGGCAATAGCCGAGATCGTGGTCACGGTGAACGAATAAAACCGCGCCGAACGTCTCTCGTCAGGCCGTGCTCTCTCCAATAATTCGCTTTCACCGAGGCAATAGCCGAGATCGTGGTCACGGTGAACGAATAAAACGGCGCCAAACGTCTCTCGTCAGGCCGTGCTCTCTCCAATAATTCGCTTTCACCGAGGCAATAGCCGAGATCGTGGTCACGGTGAACGAATAAAACCGCGCCGAACGTCTCTCGTCAGGCCGTGCTCTCTCCAATAATTCGCTTTCACCGAGGCAATAGCCGAGATCGTGGTCACGGTGAACGAATTAAACGGCGCCAAACGTCTCTCGTCAGGCCGTGCTCTCTCCAATAATTCGCTTTCACCGAGGCAATAGCCGAGATCGTGGTCACGGTGAACGAATAAAACGGCGCCAAACGTCTCTCGTCAGGCCGTGCTCTCTCCAATAATTCGCTTTCACCGAGGCAATAGCCGAGATCGTGGTCACGGTGAACGAATAAAACGGCGCCGAACGTCTCTCGTCAGGCCGTGCTCTCTCCAATAATTCGCTTTCACCGAGGCAATAGCCGAGATCGTGGTCACGGTGAACGAATAAAACCGCGCCGAACGTCTCTCGTCAGGCCGTGCTCTCTCCAATAATTCGCTTTCACCGAGGCAATAGCCGAGATCGTGGTCACGGTGAACGAATAAAACCGCGACGAACGTCTCTCGTCAGGCCGTGCTCTCTCCAATAATTCGCTTTCACCCAGGCAATAGCCGAGATCGTGGTCACGGTGAACGAATAAAACCGAGCCGAACGTCTCTCGTCAGGCCGTGCTCTCTCCAATAATTCGCTTTCACCGAGGCAATAGCCGAGATCGTGGTCACGGTGAACGAATAAAACGGCGCCGAACGTCTCTCGTCAGGCCGTGCTCTCTCCAATAATTCGCTTTCACCGAGGCAATAGCCGAGATCGTGGTCACGGTGAACGAATAAAACGGCGCCAAACGTCTCTCGTCAGGCCGTGCTCTCTCCAATAATTCGCTTTCACCGAGGCAATAGCCGAGATCGTGGTCACGGTGAACGAATAAAACGGCGCCAAACGTCTCTCGTCAGGCCGTGCTCTCTCCAATAATTCGCTTTCACCGAGGCAATAGCCGAGATCGTGGTCACGGTGAACGAATAAAACCGCGCCGAACGTCTCTCGTCAGGCCGTGCTCTCTCCAATAATTCGCTTTCACCGAGGCAATAGCCGAGATCGTGGTCACGGTGAACGAATAAAACCGCGCCGAACGTCTCTCGTCAGGCCGTGCTCTCTCCAATAATTCGCTTTCACCGAGGCAATAGCCGAGATCGTGGTCACGGTGAACGAATAAAACCGCGCCGAACGTCTCTCGTCAGGCCGTGCTCTCTCCAATAATTCGCTTTCACTCAGGCAATAGCCGAGATCGTGGTCACGGTGAACGAATAAAACCGCGCCGAACGTCTCTCGTCAGGCCGTGCTCTCTCCAATAATTCGCTTTCACCGAGGCAGTAGCCGAGATCGTGGTCACGGTGAACGAATAAAACCGCGCCGAACGTCTCTCGTCAGGCCGTGCTCTCTCCAATAATTTGCTTTCACCGAGGCAATAGCCGAGATCGTGGTCACGGTGAACGAATAAAACCGCGCCGAACGTCTCTCGTCAGGCCGTGCTCTCTCCAATAATTCGCTTTCACCGAGGCAATAGCCGAGATCGTGGTCACGGTGAACGAATAAAACCGCGCCGAACGTCTCTCGTCAGGCCGTGCTCTCTCCAATAAGTCGCTTTCACCCAGGCAATAGCCGAGATCGTGGTCACGGTGAACGAATAAAACCGCGCCGAACGTCTCTCGTCAGGCCGTGCTCTCTCCAATAATTCGCTTTCACCGAGGCAATAGCCGAGATCGTGGTCACGGTGAACGAATAAAACCGCGCCGAACGTCTCTCGTCAGGCCGTGCTCTCTCCAATAATTCGCTTTCACCGAGGCAATAGCCGAGATCGTGGTCACGGTGAACGAATAAAACCGCGCCGAACGTCTCTCGTCAGGCCGTGCTCTCTCCAATAATTCGCTTTCACCGAGGCAATAGCCGAGATCGTGGTCACGGTGAACGAATAAAACCGCGCCGAACGTCTCTCGTCAGGCCGTGCTCTCTCCAATAATTCGCTTTCACCCAGGCAATAGCCGAGATCGTGGTCACGGTGAACGAATAAAACGGCGCCGAACGTCTCTCGTCAGGCCGTGCTCTCTCCAATAATTCGCTTTCACCCAGGCAATAGCCGAGATCGTGGTCACGGTGAACGAATAAAACCGCGCCGAACGTCTCTCGTCAGGCCGTGCTCACTCCAATAATTCGCTTTCACCGAGGCAATAGCCGAGATCGTGGTCACGGTGAACGAATAAAACGGCGCCAAACGTCTCTCGTCAGGCCGTGCTCTCTCCAATAATTCGCTTTCACCCAGGCAATAGCCGAGATCGTGGTCACGGTGAACGAATAAAACCGCGCCGAACGTCTCTCGTCAGGCCGTGCTCTCTCCAAAAATTCGCTTTCACCGAGGCAATAGCCGAGATCGTGGTCACGGTGAACGAATAAAACCGCGCCGAACGTCTCTCGTCAGGCCGTGCTCTCTCCAATAATTTGCTTTCACCCAGGCAATAGCCGAGATCATGGTCACGGTGAACGAATAAAACCGCGCCGAACGTCTCTCGTCAGGCCGTGCTCTCTCCAATAATTCGCTTTCACCCAGGCAATAGCCGAGATCGTGGTCACGGTGAACGAATAAAACCGCGCCGAACGTCTCTCGTCAGGCCGTGCTCTCTCCAATAATTCGCTTTCACCCAGGCAATAGCCGAGATCGTGGTCACGGTGAACGAATAAAACCGCGCCGAACGTCTCTCGTCAGGCCGTGCTCTCTCCAATAATTCGCTTTCACCCAGGCAATAGCCGAGATCGTGGTCACGGTGAACGAATAAAACCGCGCCGAACGTCTCTTGTCAGGCCGTGCTCTCTCCAATAATTCGCTTTCACCGAGGCAATAGCCGAGATCGTGGTCACGGTGAACGAATAAAACCGCGCCGAACGTCTCTCGTCAGGCCGTGCTCTATCCAATAATTCGCTTTCACCGAGGCAATAGCCGAGATCGTGGTCACGGTGAACGAATAAAACGGCGCCGAACGTCTCTCGTCAGGCCGTGCTCTCTCCAATAATTCGCTTTCACCCAGGCAATAGCCGAGATCGTGGTCACGGTGAACGAATAAAACCGCGCCGAACGTCTCTCGTCAGGCCGTGCTCTCTCCAATAATTCGCTTTCACCGAGGCAATAGCCGAGATCGTGGTCACGGTGAACGAATAAAACGGCGCCGAACGTCTCTCGTCAGGCCGTGCTCTCACCAATAATTCGCTTTCACCCAGGCAATAGCCGAGATCGTGGTCACGGTGAACGAATAAAACCGCGCCGAACGTCTCTCGTCAGGCCGTGCTCTCTCCAATAATTCGCTTTCACCGAGGCAATAGCCGAGATCGTGGTCACGGTGAACGAATAAAACGGCGCCAAACGTCTCTCGTCAGGCCGTGCTCTCTCCAATAATTCGCTTTCACCCAGGCAATAGCCGAGATCGTGGTCACGGTGAACGAATAAAACCGCGCCGAACGTCTCTCGTCAGGCCGTGCTCTCTCCTATAATTCGCTTTCACCGAGGCAATAGCCGAGATCGTGGTCACAGTGAACGAATAAAACCGCGCCGAACGTCTCTCGTCAGGCCGTGCTCTCTCCAATAATTCGCTTTCACCGAGGCAATAGCCGAGATCGTGGTCACGGTGAACGAATAAAACCGCGCCGAACGTCTCTCGTCAGGCCGTGCTCTCTCCAATAATTCGCTTTCACCGAGGCAATAGCCGAGATCGTGGTCACGGTGAACGAATAAAACCGCGCCGAACGTCCCTCGTCAGGCCGTGCTCTCTCGAATAATTCGCTTTCACCCAGGCAATAGCCGAGATTGTGGTCACGGTGAACGAATAAAACGGCGCCGAACGTCTCTCGTCAGGCCGTGCTCTCTCCAATAATTCGCTTTCACCGAGGCAATAGCCGAGATCGTGGTCACGGTGAACGAATAAAACCGCGCCAAACGTCTCTCGTCAGGCCGTGCTCTCTCCAATAATTCGCTTTCACCCTGGCAATAGCCGAGATCGTGGTCACGGTGAACGAATAAAACGGCGCGAAACGTCTCTCGTCAGGCCGTGCTCTCTCCAATAATTAGCTTTCACCGAGGCAATAGCCGAGATCGTGGTCACGGTGAACGAATAAAACCGCGCCGAACATCTCTCGTCAGGCCGTGCTCTCTCCAATAATTCGCTTTCACCGAGGCAATAGCCGAGATCGTGGTCACGGTGAACGAATAAAACCGCGCCGAACGTCTCTCGTCAGGCCGTGCTCTCTCCAATAATTCGCTTTCACCGAGCCAATAGACGCCGTCGTGGTCCCGGTGAACGAATAAAACGGCGCCGAACGTCTCTCGTCAGGCCGTGCTCTCTCCAATAATTCGCTTTCACCGAGGCAACAGCCGAGATCGTGGTCACGGTGAACGAATAAAACCGCGCCGAACGTCTCTCGTCAGGCCGTGCTCTCTCCAATAATTCGCTTTCACCGAGGCAATAGCCGAGATCGTGGTCACGGTGAATGAATAAAACCGCGCCGAACGTCTCTCGTCAGACGGTGCTCTCTCCAATAATTCGCTTTCACCGAGCCAATAGACGCCGTCGTGGTCACGGTGAACGAATAAAACGGCGCCAAACGTCTCTCGTCAGGCCGTGCTCTCTCCAATAATTCGCTTTCACCGAGGCAATAGCCGAGATCGTGGTCACGGTGAACGAATAAAACCGCGCCGAACGTCTCTCGTCAGGCCGTGCTCTCTCTAATAATTCGCTTTCACCGAGGCAATAGCCGAGATCGTGGTCACGGTGAACGAATAAAACCGCGCCGAACGTCTCTCGTCAGGCCGTGCTCTCTCCAATAATTCGCTTTCACCGAGCCAATAGACGCCGTCGTGGTCACGGTGAACGAATAAAACGGCGCCGAACGTCTCTCGTCAGGCCGTGCTCTCTCCAATAATTCGCTTTCACCGAGGCAATAGCCGAGATCGTGGTCACGGTGAACGAATAAAACCGCGCCAAACGTCTCTCGTCAGGCCGTGCTCAATCCAATAATTCGCTTTCACCGAGCCAATAGACGCCGTCGTGGTCACGGTGAACGAATAAAACGGCGCCGAACGTCTCTCGTCAGGCCGTGCTCTCTCCAATAATTCGCTTTCACCGAGGCGATAGCCGAGATCGTGGTCACGGTGGACGAATAAAACCGCGCCGAACGTCTCTCGTCAGGCCGTGCTCTCTCCAATAATTCGCTTTCACCGAGGCAATAGCCGAGATCGTGGTCACGGTGAACGAATAAAACCGCGCCGAACGTCTCTCGTCAGGCCGTGCTCTCTCCAATAATTCGCTTTCACCGAGCCAATAGACGCCGTCGTGGTCACGGTGAACGAATAAAACGGCGCCAAACGTCTCTCGTCAGGCCGTGCTCTCTCCAATAATTCGCTTTCACCGAGGCAATAGCCGAGATCGTGGTCACGGTGAACGAATAAAACCGCGCCGAACGTCTGTCGTCAGGCCGTGCTCTCTCCAATAATTCGCTTTCACCGAGGCAATAGCCGAGATCGTGGTCACGGTGAACGAATAAAACGGCGCCAAACGTCTCTCGTCAGGCCGTGCTCTCTCCAATAATTCGCTTTCACCGAGGCAATAGCCGAGATCGTGGTCACGGTGAACGAATAAAACGGCGCCAAACGTCTCTCGTCAGGCCGTGCTCTCTCCAATAATTCGCTTTCACCGAGGCAATAGCCGAGATCGTGGTCACGGTGAACGAATAAAACCGCGCCGAACGTCTCTCGTCAGGCCGTGCTCTCTCCAATAATTCGCTTTCACCGAGGCAATAGCAGAGATCGTGGTCACGGTGAACGAATAAAACCGCGCCAAACGTCTCTCGTCAGGCCGTGCTCTCTCCAATAATTCGCTTTCACCCTGGCAATAGCCGAGATCGTGGTCACGGTGAACGAATAAAACGGCGCGAAACGTCTCTCGTCAGGCCGTGCTCTCTCCAATAATTAGCTTTCACCGAGGCAATAGCCGAGATCGTGGTCACGGTGAACGAATAAAACCGCGCCGAACATCTCTCGTCAGGCCGTGCTCTCTCCAATAATTCGCTTTCACCGAGGCAATAGCCGAGATCGTGGTCACGGTGAACGAATAAAACCGCGCCGAACGTCTCTCGTCAGGCCGTGCTCTCTCCAATAATTCGCTTTCACCGAGCCAATAGACGCCGTCGTGGTCCCGGTGAACGAATAAAACGGCGCCGAACGTCTCTCGTCAGGCCGTGCTCTCTCCAATAATTCGCTTTCACCGAGGCAACAGCCGAGATCGTGGTCACGGTGAACGAATAAAACCGCGCCGAACGTCTCTCGTCAGGCCGTGCTCTCTCCAATAATTCGCTTTCACCGAGGCAATAGCCGAGATCGTGGTCACGGTGAATGAATAAAACCGCGCCGAACGTCTCTCGTCAGGCGGTGCTCTCTCCAATAATTCGAGTTCACCGAGCCAATAGACGCCGTCGTGGTCACGGTGAACGAATAAAACGGCGCCAAACGTCTCTCGTCAGGCCGTGCTCTCTCCAATAATTCGCTTTCACCGAGGCAATAGCCGAGATCGTGGTCACGGTGAACGAATAAAACCGCGCCGAACGTCTCTCGTCAGGCCGTGCTCTCTCTAATAATTCGCTTTCACCGAGGCAATAGCCGAGATCGTGGTCACGGTGAACGAATAAAACCGCGCCGAACGTCTCTCGTCAGGCCGTGCTCTCTCCAATAATTCGCTTTCACCGAGCCAATAGACGCCGTCGTGGTCACGGTGAACGAATAAAACGGCGCCGAACGTCTCTCGTCAGGCCGTGCTCTCTCCAATAATTCGCTTTCACCGAGGCAATAGCCGAGATCGTGGTCACGGTGAACGAATAAAACCGCGCCAAACGTCTCTCGTCAGGCCGTGCTCAATCCAATAATTCGCTTTCACCGAGCCAATAGACGCCGTCGTGGTCACGGTGAACGAATAAAACGGCGCCGAACGTCTCTCGTCAGGCCGTGCTCTCTCCAATAATTCGCTTTCACCGAGGCGATAGCCGAGATCGTGGTCACGGTGGACGAATAAAACCGCGCCGAACGTCTCTCGTCAGGCCGTGCTCTCTCCAATAATTCGCTTTCACCGAGGCAATAGCCGAGATCGTGGTCACGGTGAACGAATAAAACCGCGCCGAACGTCTCTCGTCAGGCCGTGCTCTCTCCAATAATTCGCTTTCACCGAGCCAATAGACGCCGTCGTGGTCACGGTGAACGAATAAAACGGCGCCAAACGTCTCTCGTCAGGCCGTGCTCTCTCCAATAATTCGCTTTCACCGAGGCAATAGCCGAGATCGTGGTCACGGTGAACGAATAAAACCGCGCCGAACGTCTCTCGTCAGGCCGTGCTCTCTCCAATAATTCGCTTTCACCGAGGCAATAGCCGAGATCGTGGTCACGGTGAACGAATAAAACGGCGCCAAACGTCTCTCGTCAGGCCGTGCTCTCTCCAATAATTCGCTTTCACCGAGGCAATAGCCGAGATCGTGGTCACGGTGAACGAATAAAACGGCGCCAAACGTCTCTCGTCAGGCCGTGCTCTCTCTAATAATTCGCTTTCACCGAGGCAATAGCCGAGATCGTGGTCACGGTGAACGAATAAAACCGCGCCGAACGTCTCTCGTTAGGCCGTGCTCTCTCCAATAATTCGCTTTCACCTAGGCAATAGCCGAGATCGTGGTCACGGTGAACGAATAAAACGGCGCCAAACGTCTCTCGTCAGGCCGTGCTCTCTCCAATAATTCGCTTTCACCGAGGCAATAGCCGAGATCGTGGTCACGGTGAACGAATAAAACGGCGCCAAACGTCTCTCGTCAGGCCGTGCTCTCTCCAATAATTCGCTTTCACCGAGGCAATAGCCGAGATCGTGGTCACGGTGAACGAATAAAACCGCGCCGAACGTCTCTCGTCAGGCCGTGCTCTCTCCAATAATTCGCTTTCACCGAGCCAATAGACGCCGTCGTGGTCACGGTGAACGAATAAAACGGCGCCAAACGTCTCTCGTCAGGCCGTGCTCTCTCCAATAATTCGCTTTCACCGAGGCAATAGCCGAGATCGTGGTCACGGTGAACGAATGAAACCGCGCCGAACGTCTCTCGTCAGGCCGTGCTCTCTCCAATAATTTGCTTTCACCGAGGCAATAGCCGAGATCGTGGTCACGGTGAACGAATAAAACTGCGCCGAACGTCTCTCGTCAGGCCGTGCTCTCTCCAATAATTCGCTTTCACCGAGCCAATAGACGCCGTCGTGGTCACGGTGAACGAATAAAACCGCGCCGAACGTCTCTCGTCAGGCCGTGCTCTCTCCAATAATTCGCTTTCACCGAGGCAATAGCCGAGATCGTGGTCACGGTGAACGAATAAAACCGCGCCGAACGTCTCTCGTCAGGCCGTGCTCTCTCCAATAATTCGCTTTCACCGAGGCAATAGCCGAGATCGTGGTCACGGTGAACGAATAAAACCGCGCCGAACGTCTCTCGTCAGGCCGTGCTCTCTCCAATAATTCGCTTTCACCGAGGCAATAGCCGAGATCGTGGTCACGGTGAACGAATAAAACCGCGCCGAACGTCTCTCGTCAGGCCGTGCTCTCTCCAATAATTCGCTTTCACCGAGGCAATAGCCGAGATCGTGGTCACGGTGAACGAATAAAACCGCGCCGAACGTCTCTCGTCAGGCCGTGCTCTCTCCAATAATTCGCTTTCACCGAGGCAATAGCCGAGATCGTGGTCACGGTGAACGAATAAAACCGCGCCGAACGTCTCTCGTCAGGCCGTGCTCTCTCCAATAATTCGCTTTCACTGAGGCAATAGCCGAGATCGTGGTCACGGTGAACGAATAAAACGGCGCCAAACGTCTCTTGTCAGGCCGTGCTCTCTCCAATAATTCGCTTTCACCGAGGCAATTGCCGAGATCGTGGTCACGGTGAACGAATAAAACCGTGCCAAACGTCTCTCGTCAGGCCGTGCTCTCTCCAATAATTCGCTTTCACCGAGGCAATAGCCGAGATCGTGGTCACGGTGAACGAATAAAACCGCGCCGAACGTCTCTCGTCAGGCCGTGCTCTCTCCAATAATTCGCTTTCACCGAGGCAATAGCCGAGATCGTGGTCACGGTGAACGAATAAAACGGCGCCAAACGTCTCTCGTCAGGCCGTGCTCTCTCCAATAATTCGCTTTCACCGAGGCAATAGCCGAGATCGTGGTCACGGTGAACGAATAAAACCGCGCCAAACGTCTCTCGTCAGGCCGTGCTCTCTCCAATAATTCGCTTTCACCCAGGCAATAGCCGAGATCGTGGTCACGGTGAACGAATGAAACCGCGCCAAACGTCTCTTCGTCAGGCCGTGCTCTCTCCAATAATTCGCTTTCACCGAGGCAATAGCCGAGATCGTGGTCACGGTGAACGAATAAAACCGCGCCAAACGTCTCTCGTCAGGCCGTGCTCTCTCCAATAATTCGCTTTCACCCAGGCAATAGCCGAGATCGTGGTCACGGTGAACGAATAAAACGGCGCCAAACGTCTCTCGTCAGGCCGTGCTCTCTCCAATAATTCGCTTTCACCGAGGCAATAGCCGAGATCGTGGTCACGGTGAACGAATAAAACCGCGCCAAACGTCTCTCGTCAGGCCGTGCTCTCTCCAATAATTCGCTTTCACCCAGGCAATAGCCGAGATCGTGGTCACGGTGAACGAATAAAACCGCGCCGAACGTCTCTCGTCAGGCCGTGCTCTCTCCAATAATTCGCTTTCACCGAGGCAATAGCCGAGATCGTGGTCACGGTGAACGAATAAAACCGCGCCAAACGTCTCTCGTCAGGCCGTGCTCTCTCCAATAATTCGCTTTCACCGAGGCAATAGCCGAGATCGTGGTCACGGTGAACGAATAAAACCGCGCCAAACGTCTCTCGTCAGGCCGTGCTCTCTCCAATAATTCGCATTCACCGAGGCAATAGCCGAGATCGTGGTCACGGTGAACGAATAAAACCGCGCCAAACGTCTCTCGTCAGGCCGTGCTCTCTCCAAATATTCGCTTTCACCGAGGCAAAAGCCGAGATCGTGGTCACGGTGAACGAATAAAACCGCGCCAAACGTCTCTCGTCAGGCCGTGCTCTCTCCAATAATTCGCTTTCACCCAGGCAATAGCCGAGATCGTGGTCACGGTGAACGAATAAAACCGCGCCAAACGTCTCTCGTCAGGCCGTGCTCTCTCCAATAATTCGCTTTCACCGAGGCAATAGCCGAGATCGTGGTCACGGTGAACGAATAAAACCGCGCCGAACGTCTCTCGTCAGGCCGTGCTCTCTCCAATAATTCGCTTTCACCGAGGCAATAGCCGAGATCGTGGTCACGGTGAACGAATAAAACCGCGCCGAACGTCTCTCGTCAGGCCGTGCTCTCTCCAATAATTCGCTTTCACCGAGCCAATAGACGCCGTCGTGGTCACGGTGAACGAATAAAACGGCGCCAAACGTCTCTCGTCAGGCCGTGCTCTCTCCAATAATTCGCTTTCACCGAGGCAATAGCCGAGATCGTGGTCACGGTGAACGAATAAAACCGCGCCGAACGTCTCTCGTCAGGCCGTGCTCTCTCCAATAATTCGCTTTCACCGAGGCAATAGCCGAGATCGTGGTCACGGTGAACGAATAAAACCGCGCCGAACGTCTCTCGTCAGGCCGTGCTCTCTCCAATAATTCGCTTTCAC
This sequence comes from Ixodes scapularis, assembly GCF_016920785.2. Lineage (NCBI taxonomy): Eukaryota > Metazoa > Arthropoda > Arachnida > Ixodida > Ixodidae > Ixodes > Ixodes scapularis. Next base: position 70,462 of record NW_024610447.1, read on the forward strand.
CGAGGCAATAGCCGAGATCGTGGTCACGGTGAACGAATAAAACCGCGCCGAACGTCTCTCGTCAGGCCGTGCTCTCTCCAATAATTCGCTTTCACCAAGCCAATAGACGCCGTCGTGGTCACGGTGAACGAATAAAACGGCGCCAAACGTCTCTCGTCAGGCCGTGCTCTCTCCAATAATTCGCTTTCACCGAGGCAATAGCCGAGATCGTGGTCACGGTGAACGAATAAAACCGCGCCGAACGTCTCTCGTCAGGCCGTGCTCTCTCCAATAATTCGCTTTCACCGAGCCAATAGACGCCGTCGTGGTCCCGGTGAACGAATAAAACGGCGCCGAACGTCTCTCGTCAGGCCGTGCTCTCTCCAATAATTCGCTTTCACCGAGGCAACAGCCGAGATCGTTGTCACGGTGAACGAATAAAACCGCGCCGAACGTCTCTTGTCAGGCCGTTCTCTCTCCAATAATTCGCTTTCACCGAGGCAATAGCCGAGATCGTGGTCACGGTGAATGAATAAAACCGCGCCGAACGTCTCTCGTCAGGCCGTGCTCTCTCCAATAATTCGCTTTCACCGAGCCAATAGACGCCGTCGTGGTCACGGTGAACGAATAAAACGGCGCCAAACGTCTCTCGTCAGGCCGTGCTCTCTCCAATAATTCGCTTTCACCGAGGCAATAGCCGAGATCGTGGTCACGGTGAACGAATAAAACCGCGCCGAACGTCTCTCGTCAGGCCGTGCTCTCTCCAATAATTCGCTTTCACCGAGGCAATAGCCGAGATCGTGGTCACGGTGAACGAATAAAACCGCGCCGAACGTCTCTCGTCAGGCCGTGCTCTCTCCAATAATTCGCTTTCACCGAGCCAATAGACGCCGTCGTGGTCACGGTGAACGAATAAAACGGCGCCGAACGTCTCTCGTCAGGCCGTGCTCTCTCCAATAATTCGCTTTCACCGAGGCAATAGCCGAGATCGTGGTCACGGTGAACGAATAAAACCGCGCCGAACGTCTCTCGTCAGGCCGTGCTCAATCCAATAATTCGCTTTCACCGAGCCAATAGACGCCGTCGTGGTCACGGTGAACGAATAAAACGGCGCCGAACGTCTCTCGTCAGGCCGTGCTCTCTCCAATAATTCGCTTTCACCGAGGCGATAGCCGAGATCGTGGTCACGGTGGACGAATAAAACCGCGCCGAACGTCTCTCGTCAGGCCGTGCTCTCTCCAATAATTCGCTTTCACCGAGGCAATAGCCGAGATCGTGGTCACAGTGAACAAATAAAACCGCGCCGAACGTCTCTCGTCAGGCCGTGCTCTCTCCAATAATTCGCTTTCACCGAGCCAATAGACGCCGTCGTGGTCACGGTGAACGAATAAAACGGCGCCAAACGTCTCTCGTCAGGCCGTGCTCTCTCCAATAATTCGCTTTCACCGAGGCAATAGCCGAGATCGTGGTCACGGTGAACGAATAAAACCGCGCCGAACGTCTCTCGTCAGGCCGTGCTCTCTCTAATAATTCGCTTTCACCGAGGCAATAGCCGAGATCGTGGTCACGGTGAACGAATAAAACGGCGCCAAACGTCTCTCGTCAGGCCGTGCTCTCTCCAATAATTCGCTTTCACCGAGGCAATAGCCGAGATCGTGGTCACGGTGAACGAATAAAACGGCGCCAAACGTCTCTCGTCAGGCCGTGCTCTCTCCAATAATTCGCTTTCACCGAGGCAATAGCCGAGATCGTGGTCACGGTGAACGAATAAAACCGCGCCGAACGTCTCTCGTCAGGCCGTGCTCTCTCCAATAATTCGCTTTCACCGAGGCAATAGCCGAGATCGTGGTCACGGTGAACGAATAAAACGGCGCCAAACGTCTCTCGTCAGGCCGTGCTCTCTCCAATAATTCGCTTTCACCGAGGCAATAGCCGAGATCGTGGTCACGGTGAACGAATAAAACGGCGCCAAACGTCTCTCGTCAGGCCGTGCTCTCTCCAATAATTCGCTTTCACCGAGGCAATAGCCGAGATCGTGGTCACGGTGAACGAATAAAACCGCGCCGAACGTCTCTCGTCAGGCCGTGCTCTCTCCAATAATTCGCTTTCACCGAGCCAATAGACGCCGTCGTGGTCACGGTGAACGAATAAAACGGCGCCAAACGTCTCTCGTCAGGCCGTGCTCTCTCCAATAATTCGCTTTCACCGAGGCAATAGCCGAGATCGTGGTCACGGTGAACGAATGAAACCGCGCCGAACGTCTCTCGTCAGGCCGTGCTCTCTCCAATAATTCGCTTTCACCAAGGCAATAGCCGAGATCGTGGTCACGGTGAACGAATAAAACCGCGCCGAACGTCTCTCGTCAGGCCGTACTCTCTCCAATAATTCGCTTTCACCGAGCCAATAGACGCCGTCGTGGTCACGGTGAACGAATAAAACCGCGCCGAACGTCTCTCGTCAGGCCGTGCTCTCTCCAATAATTCGCTTTCACCGAGGCAATAGCCGAGATCGTGGTCACGGTGAACGAATAAAACCGCACCGAACGTCTCTCGTCAGGCCGTGCTCTCTCCAATAATTCGCTTTCACCGAGGCAATAGCCGAGATCGTGGTCACGGTGAACGAATAAAACCGCGCCGAACGTCTCTCGTCAGGCCGTGCTCTCTCCAATAATTCGCTTTCACCGAGGCAATAGACGCCGTCGTGGTCACGGTGAACGAATAAAACCGCGCCGAACGTCTCTCGTCAGGCCGTGCTCTCTCCAATAATTCGCTTTCACCGAGGCAATAGCCGAGATGGTGGTCACGGTGAACGAATAAAACCGCGCCGAACGTCTCTCGTCAGGCCGTGCTCTCTCCAATAATTCGCTTTCACCGAGGCAATAGCCGAGATCGTGGTCACGGTGAACGAATAAAACCGCGCCGAACGTCTCTCGTCAGGCCGTGCTCTCTCCAATGATTCGCTTTCACCGAGGCAATAGCCGAGGTCGTGGTCACGGTGAACGAATAAAACGGCGCCAAACGTCTCTCGTCAGGCCGTGCTCTCTCCAATAATTCGCTTTCACCGAGGCAATTGCCGAGATCGTGGTCACGGTGAACGAATAAAGCCGCGCCAAACGTCTCTCGTCAGGCCGTGCTCTCTCCAATAATTCGCTTTCACCGAGGCAATAGCCGAGATCGTGGTCACGGTGAACGAATAAAACCGCGCCGAACGTCTCTCGTGAGGCCGTGCTCTCTCCAATAATTCGCTTTCACCGAGGCAATAGCCGAGATCGTGGTCACGGTGAACGAATAAAACCGCGCCGAACGTCTCTCGTCAGGCCGTGCTCTCTCCAATAATTCGCTTTCACCGAGGCAATAGCCGAGATCGTGATCACGGTGAACGAATAAAACGGCGCCAAACGTCTCTCGTCAGGCCGTGCTCTCTCCAATAATTCGCTTTCACCGAGGCAATAGCCGAGATCGTGGTCACGGTGAACGAATAAAACCGCGCCAAACGTCTCTCGTCAGGCCGTGCTCCCTCCAATAATTCGCTTTCACCGAGGCAATAGCCGAGATCGTGGTCACGGTGAACGAATAAAACCGCGCCGAACGTCTCTCGTCAGGCCGTGCTCTCTCCAATAATTCGCTTTCACCGAGGCAATAGCCGAGATCGTGGTCACAGTGAACGAATAATACGGCGCCAAACGTCTCTCGTCAGGCCGTGCTCTCTCCAATAATTCGCTTTCACCGAGGCAATAGCCGAGATCGTGGTCACGGTGAACGAATAAAACCGCGCCAAACGTCTCTCGTCAGGCCGTGCTCTCTCCAATAATTCGCTTTCACTGAGGCAATAGCCGAGATCGTGGTCACGGTGAACGAATAAAACCGCGCCAAACGTCTCTCGTCAGGCCGTGCTCTCTCCGATAATTCGCTTTCACCGAGGCAATAGCCGAGATCGTGGTCACGGTGAACGAATAAAACCGCGCCAAACGTCTCTCGTCAGGCCGTGCTCTCTCCAATAATTCGCTTTCACCGAGGCAAAAGCCGAGATCGTGGTCACGGTGAACGAATAAAACCGCGCCAAACGTCTCTCGTCAGGCCGTGCTCTCTCCAATAATTCGCTTTCACCGAGGCAATAGCCGAGATCGTGGTCACGGTGAACGAATAAAACCGCGCCAAACGTCTCTCGTTAGGCCGTGCTCTCTCCAATAATTCGCTTTCACCGAGGCAATAGCCGAGATCGTGGTCACGGTGAACGAATAAAACCGCGCCAAACGTCTCTCGTCAGGCCGTGCTCTCTCCAATAATTCGCTTTCACCGAGGCAATAGCCGAGATCGTGGTCACGGTGAACGAATAAAACCGTGCCAAACGTCTCTCGTCAGGCCGTGCTCTCTCCAATAATTCGCTTTCACCGAGGCAATAGCCGAGATCGTGGTCACGGTGAACGAATAAAACCGCGCCGAACGTCTCTCGTCAGGCCGTGCTCTCTCCAATAATTCGCTTTCACCGAGGCAATAGCCGAGATCGTGGTCACGGTGAACGAATAAAACGGCGCCAAACGTCTCTCGTCAGGCCGTGCTCTCTCCAATAATTCGCTTTCACCGAGGCAATAGCCGAGATCGTGGTCACGGTGAACGAATAAAACCGCGCCAAACGTCTCTCGTCAGGCCGTGCTCTCTCCAATAATTCGCTTTCACCCAGGCAATAGCCGAGATCGTGGTCACGGTGAACGAATAAAACCGCGCCAAACGTCTCTCGTCAGGCCGTGCTCTCTCCAATAATTCGCTTTCACCGAGGCAACAGCCGAGATCGTGGTCACGGTGAACGAATAAAACCGCGCCGAACGTCTCTCGTCAGGCCGTGCTCAATCCAATAATTCGCTTTCACCGAGCCAATAGACGCCGTCGTGGTCATGGTGAACGAATAAAACGGCGCCGAACGTCTCTCGTCAGGCCGTGCTCTCTCCAATAATTCGCTTTCACCGAGGCAATAGCCGAGATCGTGGTCACGGTGAACGAATAAAACCGCGCCGAACGTCTCTCGTCAGGCCGTGCTCTCTCCAATAATTCGCTTTCACCGAGCCAATAGACGCCGTCGTGGTCACGGTGAACGAATAAAACGGCGCCAAACGTCTCTCGTCAGGCCGTGCTCTCTCCAATAATTCGCTTTCACCGAGGCAATAGCCGAGATCGTGGTCACGGTGAACGAATAAAACCGCGCCGAACGTCTCTCGTCAGGCCGTGCTCTCTCCAATAATTCGCTTTCACCGAGGCAATAGCCGAGATCGTGGTCACGGTGAACGAATAAAACGGCGCCAAACGTCTCTCGTCAGGCCGTGCTCTCTCCAATAATTCGCTTTCACCGAGGCAATAGCCGAGATCGTGGTCACGGTGAACGAATAAAACGGCGCCAAACGTCTCTCGTCAGGCCGTGCTCTCTCCAATAATTCGCTTTCACCGAGGCAATAGCCGAGATCGTGGTCACGGTGAACGAATAAAACCGCGCCGAACGTCTCTCGTCAGGCCGTGCTCTCTCCAATAATTCGCTTTCACCGAGGCAATAGCCGAGATCGTGGTCACGGTGAACGAATAAAACGGCGCCAAACGTCTCTCGTCAGGCCGTGCTCTCTCCAATAATTCGCTTTCACCGAGGCAATAGCCGAGATCGTGGTCACGGTGAACGAATAAAACGGCGCCAAACGTCTCTCGTCAGGCCGTGCTCTCTCCAATAATTCGCTTTCACCGAGGCAATAGCCGAGATCGTGGTCACGGTGAACGAATAAAACCGCGCCGAACGTCTCTCGTCAGGCCGTGCTCTCTCCAATAATTCGCTTTCACCGAGGCAATAGCCGAGATCGTGGTCACGGTGAACGAATAAAACGGCGCCAAACGTCTCTCGTCAGGCCGTGCTCTCTCCAATAATTCGCTTTCACCGAGGCAATAGCCGAGATCGTGGTCACGGTGAACGAATAAAACGGCGCCAAACGTCTCTCGTCAGGCCGTGCTCTCTCCAATAATTCGCTTTCACCGAGGCAATAGCCGAGATCGTGGTCACGGTGAACGAATAAAACCGCGCCGAACGTCTCTCGTCAGGCCGTGCTCTCTCCAATAATTCGCTTTCACCGAGCCAATAGACGCCGTCGTGGTCACGGTGAACGAATAAAACGGCGCCAAACGTCTCTCGTCAGGCCGTGCTCTCTCCAATAATTCGCTTTCACCGAGGCAATAGCCGAGATCGTGGTCACGGTGAACGAATGAAACCGCGCCGAACGTCTCTCGTCAGGCCGTGCTCTCTCCAATAATTCGCTTTCACCGAGGCAATAGCCGAGATCGTGGTCACGGTGAACGAATAAAACCGCGCCGAACGTCTCTCGTCAGGCCGTGCTCTCTCCAATAATTCGCTTTCACCGAGCCAATAGACGCCGTCGTGGTCACGGTGAACGAATAAAACCGCGCAGAACGTCTCTCGTCAGGCCGTGCTCTCTCCAATAATTCGCTTTCACTGAGGCAATAGCCGAGATCGTGGTCACGGTGAACGAATAAAACCGCGCCGAACGTCTCTCGTCAGGCCGTGCTCTCTCCAATAATTCGCTTTCACTGAGGCAATAGCCGAGATCGTGGTCACGGTGAACGAATAAAACCGCGCCGAACGTCTCTCGTCAGGCCGTGCTCTCTCCAATAATTCGCTTTCACCGAGGCAATAGCCGAGATCGTGGTCACGGTGAACGAATAAAACCGCGCCGAACGTCTCTCGTCAGGCCGTGCTCTCTCCAATAATTCGCTTTCACCGAGGCAATAGACGCCGTCGTGGTCACGGTGAACGAATAAAACCGCGCCGAACGTCTCTCGTCAGGCCGTGCTCTCTCCAATAATTCGCTTTCACCGAGGCAATAGCCGAGATCGTGGTCACGGTGAACGAATAAAACCGCGCCGAACGTCTCTCGTCAGGCCGTGCTCTCTCCAATAATTCGCTTTCACCGAGGCAATAGCCGAGATCGTGGTCACGGTGAACGAATAAAACCGCGCCGAACGTCTCTCGTCAGGCCGTGCTCTCTCCAATAATTCGCTTTCACCGAGGCAATAGCCGAGATCGTGGTCACGGTGAACGAATAAAACGGCGCCAAACGTCTCTCGTCAGGCCGTGCTCTCTCCAATAATTCGCTTTCACCGAGGCAATTGCCGAGATCGTGGTCACGGTGAACGAATAAAGCCGCGCCAAACGTCTCTCGTCAGGCCGTGCTCTCTCCAATAATTCGGTTTCACCGAGGCAATAGCCGAGATCGTGGTCACGGTGAACGAATAAAACCGCGCCGAACGTCTCTCGTGAGGCCGTGCTCTCTCCAATAATTCGCTTTCACCGAGGCAATAGCCGAGATCGTGGTCACGGTGAACGAATAAAACCGCGCCGAACGTCTCTCGCCAGGCCGTGCTCTCTCCAATAATTCGCTTTCACCGAGGCAATAGCCGAGATCGTGGTCACGGTGAACGAATAAAACGGCGCCAAACGTCTCTCGTCAGGCCGTGCTCTCTCCAATAATTCGCTTTCACCGAGGCAATAGCCGAGATCGTGGTCACGGTGAACGAATAAAACCGCGCCAAACGTCTCTCGTCAGGCCGTGCTCTCTCCAATAATTCGCTTTCACCGAGGCAATAGCCGAGATCGTGGTCACGGTGAACGAATAAAACCGCGCCGAACGTCTCTCGTCAGGCCGTGCTCTCTCCAATAATTCGCTTTCACCGAGACAATAGCCGAGATCGTGGTCACAGTGAACGAATAATACGGCGCCAAACGTCTCTCGTCAGGCCGTGCTCTCTCCAATAATTCGCTTTCACCGAGGCAATAGCCGAGATCGTGGTCACGGTGAACGAATAAAACCGCGCCAAACGTCTCTCGTCAGGCCGTGCTCTCTCCAATAATTCGCTTTCACCGAGGCAATAGCCGAGATCGTGGTCACGGTGAACGAATAAAACCGCGCCAAACGTCTCTCGTCAGGCCGTGCTCTCTCCAATAATTCGCTTTCACCGAGGCAATAGCCGAGATCGTGGTCACGGTGAACGAATAAAACCGCGCCAAACGTCTCTCGTCAGGCCGTGCTCTCTCCAATAATTCGCTTTCACCGAGGCAAAAGCCGAGATCGTGGTCACGGTGAACGAATAAAACCGCGCCAAACGTCTCTCGTCAGGCCGTGCTCTCTCCAATAATTCGCTTTCACCGAGGCAATAGCCGAGATCGTGGTCACGGTGAACAAATAAAACCGCGCCAAACGTCTCTCGTTAGGCCGTGCTCTCTCCAATAATTCGCTTTCACCGAGGCAATAGCCGAGATCGTGGTCACGGTGAACGAATAAAACCGCGCCAAACGTCTCTCGTCAGGCCGTGCTCTCTCCAATAATTCGCTTTCACCGAGGCAATAGCCGAGATCGTGGTCACGGTGAACGAATAAAACCGTGCCAAACGTCTCTCGTCAGGCCGTGCTCTCTCCAATAATTCGCTTTCACCGAGGCAATAGCCGAGATAGTGGTCACGGTGAACGAATGAAACCGTGCCGAACGTCTCTCGTCAGGCCGTGCTCTCTCCAATAATTCGCTTTCACCGAGGCAATAGCCGAGATCGTGGTCACGGTGAACGAATAAAACGGCGCCAAACGTCTCTCGTCAGGCCGTGCTCTCTCCAATAATTCGCTTTCACCGAGGCAATAGCCGAGATCGTGGTCACGGTGAACGAATAAAACCGCGCCAAACGTCTCTCGTCAGGCCGTGCTCTCTCCAATAATTCGCTTTCACCCAGGCAATAGCCGAGATCGTGGTCACGGTGAACGAATAAAACCGCGCCAAACGTCTCTCGTCAGGCCGTGCTCTCTCCAATAATTCGCTTTCTCCGAGGCAATAGCCGAGATCGTGGTCACGGTGAACGAATAAAACCGCGCCAAACGTCTCTCGTCAGGCCGTGCTCTCTCCAATAATTCGCTTTCACCCAGGCAATAGCCGAGATCGTGGTCACGGTGAACGAATAAAACGGCGCCAAACGTCTCTCGTCAGGCCGTGCTCTCTCCAATAATTCGCTTTCACCGAGGCAATAGCCGAGATCGTGGTTACGGTGAACGAATAAAACCGCGCCAAACGTCTCTCGTCAGGCCGTGCTCTCTCCAATAATTCGCTTTCACCCAGGCAATAGCCGAGATCGTGGTCACGGTGAACGAATAAAACCGCGCCGAACGTCTCTCGTCAGGCCGTGCTCTCTCCAATAATTCGCTTTCACCGAGGCAATAGCCGAGATCGTGGTCACGGTGAACGAATAAAACCGCGCCGAACGTCTCTCGTCAGGCCGTGCTCTCTCCAATAATTCGCTTTCACCGAGGCAATAGCCGAGATCGTGGTCACGGTGAACGAATAAAACCGCGCCGAACGTCTCTCGTCAGGCCGTGCTCTCTCCAATAATTCGCTTTCACCGAGGCAATAGCCGAGATCGTGGTCACGGTGAACGAATAAAACCGCGCCGAACGTCTCTCGTCAGGCCGTGCTCTCTCCAATAATTCGCTTTCACCGAGGCAATAGCCGAGATCGTGGTCACGGTGAACGAATAAAACGGCGCCAAACGTCTCTCGTCAGGCCGTGCTCTCTCCAATAATTCGCTTTCACCGAGGCAATTGCCGAGATCGTGGTCACGGTGAACGAATAAAGCCGCGCCAAACGTCTCTCGTCAGGCCGTGCTCTCTCCAATAATTCGGTTTCACCGAGGCAATAGCCGAGATCGTGGTCGGTGAACGAATAAAACCGCGCCAAACGTCTCTCGTCAGGCCGTGCTCTCTCCAATAATTCGCTTTCCACCGAGGCAATAGGCGAGATCGTGGTCACGGTGAACGAATAAAACGGCGCCAAACGTCTCTCGTCAGGCCGTGCTCTCTCCAATAATTCGCTTTCCACCGAGGCAATAGGCGAGATCGTGGTCACGGTGAACGAATAAAACGGCGCCAAACGTATCTCGTCAGGCCGTGCTCTCTCCAATAATTCGCTTTCACCGAGGCAATAGGCGAGATCGTGGTCACGGTGAACGAATAAAACCGCGCCGAACGTCTCTCGTCAGGCCGTGCTCTCTCCAATAATTCGCTTTCACCGAGGCAATAGGCGAGATCGTGGTCACGGTGAACGAATAAAACGGCGCCAAACGTCTCTCGTCAGGCCGTGCTCTCTCCAATAATTCGCTTTCACCGAGGCAATAGGCGAGATCGTGGTCACGGTGAACGAATAAAACCGCGCCGAACGTCTCTCGTCAGGCCGTGCTCTCTCCAATAATTCGCTTTCACCGAGGCAATAGGCGAGATCGTGGTCACGGTGAACGAATAAAACGGCGCCAAACGTCTCTCGTCAGGCCGTGCTCTCTCCAATAATTCGCTTTCACCGAGGCAATAGGCGAGATCGTGGTCACGGTGAACGAATAAAACGGCGCCAAACGTATCTCGTCAGGCCGTGCTCTCTCCAATAATTCGCTTTCACCGAGGCAATAGGCGAGATCGTGGTCACGGTGAACGAATAAAACCGCGCCGAACGTCTCTCGTCAGGCCGTGCTCTCTCCAATAATTCGCTTTCACCGAGGCAATAGGCGAGATCGTGGTCACGGTGAACGAATAAAACGGCGCCAAACGTCTCTCGTCAGGCCGTGCTCTCTCCAATAATTCGCTTTCACCGAGGCGATAGGCGAGATCGTGGTCACGGTGAACGAATAAAACCGCGCCGAACGTCTCTCGTCAGGCCGTGCTCTCTCCAATAATTCGCTTTCACCGAGGCAATAGGCGAGATCGTGGTCACGATGAACGAATAAAACCGCGCCAAACGTCTCTCGTCAGGCCGTGCTCTCTCCAATAATTCGCTTTCACCGAGGCAATAGCGAGATCGTGGTCACGGTGAACGAATAAAACCGCGCCAAACGTCTCTCGTCAGGCCGTGCTCTCTCCAATAATTCGCTTTCACCGAGGCAATAGGCGAGATCGTGGTCACGGTGAACGAATAAAACTGCGCCGAACGTCTCTCGTCAGGCCGTGCTCTCTCCAATAATTCGCTTTCACCGAGGCAATAGGTGAGATCGTGGTCACGGTGAACGAATAAAACCGCGCCGAACGTCTCTCGTCAGGCCGTGCTCTCTCCAATAATTCGCTTTCACCGAGGCAATAGGCGAGTTCGTGGTCACGGTGAACGAATAAAACCGCGCCGAACGTCTCTCGTCAGTCCGTGCTCTCTCCAATAATTCACTTTAACCGAGGCAATAGGCGAGATCGTGGTCACGGTGAACGAATAAAACCGCGCCAAACGTCTCTCGTCAGGCCGTGCTCTCTCCAATAATTCGCTTTCACCGAGGCAATAGGCGAGATTGTGGTCACGGTGAACGAATAAAACGGCGCCAAACGTCTCTCGTCAGGCCGTGCTCTCTCCAATAATTCGCTTTCACCGAGGCAATAGGCGAGATCGTGGTCACGGTGAACGAATAAAACCGCGCCGAACGTCTCTCGTCAGGCCGTGCTCTCTCCAATAATTCGCTTTCACCGAGGCAATAGGCGAGATCGTGGTCACGGTGAACGAATAAAACGGCGCCAAACGTCTCTCGTCAGGCCGTGCTCTCTCCAATAATTCGCTTTCACCGAGGCAATAGGCGAGATCGTGGTCACGGTGAACGAATAAAACCGCGCCGAACGTCTCTCGTCAGGCCGTGCTCTCTCCAATAATTCGCTTTCACCCGAGGCAATAGGCGAGATCGTGGTCACGGTGAACGAATAAAACCGCGCCAAACGTCTCTCGTCAGGCCGTGCTCTCTCCAATAATTCTCTTTCACCGAGGCAATAGGCGAGATCGTGGTCACGGTGAACGAATAAAACCGCGCCAAACGTCTCTCGTCAGGCCGTGCTCTCTCCAATAATTCGCTTTCACCGAGGCAATAGGCGAGATCGTGGTCACGGTGAACGAATAAAACCGCGCCGAACGTCTCTCGTCAGGCCGTGCTCTCTCCAATAATTCGCTTTCACCGAGGCAATAGGCGAGATCGTGGTCACGGTGAACGAATAAAACCACGCCGAACGTCTCTCGTCAGGCCGTGCTCTCTCCAATAATTCGCTTTCACCGAGGCAATAGGCGAGATCGTGGTCACGGTGAACGAATTAAACCGCGCCGAACGTCTCTCGTCAGGCCGTGCTCTCTCCAATAATTCGCTTTCACCGAGGCAATAGGCGAGATCGTGGTCACGGTGAACGAATAAAACCGCGCCGAACGTCTCTCGTCAGGCCGTGCTCTCTCCAATAATTCGCTTTCACCGAGGCAATAAACGAGATCGTGGTCACGGTGAACGAATAAAACCGCGCCGAACGTCTCTCGTCAGGCCGTGCTTACACCAATAATTCGCTTTCACCGAGGCAATAGGCGAGATCGTGGTCACGGTGAACGAATAAAACGGCGCCAAACGTCTCTCGTCAGGCCGTGCTCTCTCCAATAATTCGCTTTCACCGAGGCAATAGGCGAGATCGTGGTCACGGTGAACGAATAAAACGGCGCCAAACGTCTCTCGTCAGGCCGTGCTCTCTCCAATAATTCGCTTTCACCGAGGCAATAGGCGAGATCGTGGTCACGGTGAACGAATAAAACCGCGCCGAACGTCTCTCGTCAGGCCGTGCTTACTCCAATAATTCGCTTTCACCGAGGCAATAGGCGAGATCGTGGTCACGGTGAACGAATAAAACCGCGCCGAACGTCTCTCGTCAGGCCGTGCTCTCTCCAATAATTCGCTTTCACCGAGGCAATAGGCGAGATCGTGGTCACGGTGAACGAATAAAACCGCGCCAAACGTCTCTCGTCAGGCCGTGCTCTCTCCAATAATTCGCTTTCACCGAGGCAATAGCCGAGATCGTGGTCACGGTGAACGAATAAAACGGCGCCAAACGTCTCTCGTCAGGTAGTGCTCTCTCCAATAATTCGCTTTCACCGAGGCAATAGGCGAGATCGTGGTCACGGTGAACGAATAAAACCGCGCCGAACGTCTCTCGTCAGGCCGTGCTTACTCCAATAATTCGCTTTCACCGAGGCAATAGGCGAGATCGTGGTCACAGTGAACGAATAAAACGGCGCCAAACGTCTCTCGTCAGGCCGTGCTCTCTCCAATATTTCGCTTTCACCGAGGCAATAGGCGAGATCGTGGTCACGGTGAACGAATAAAACCGCGCCGAACGTCTCTCGTCAGGCCGTGCTCTCTCCAATAATTCGCTTTCACCGAGGCAATAGGCGAGATCGTGGTCACGGTGAACGAATAAAACGGCGCCAAACGTCTCTCGTCAGGCCGTGCTCTCTCCAATAATTCGCTTTCACCGAGGCAATAGGCGAGATCGTGGTCACGGTGAACGAATAAAACGGCGCCAAACGTCTCTCGTCAGGCCGTGCTCTCTCCAATAATTCGCTTTCACCGAGGCAATAGGCGAGATCGTGGTCACGGTGAACGAATAAAACGGCGCCAAACGTCTCTAGTCAGGCCGTGCTCTCTCCAATAATTCGCTTTCACCGAGGCAATAGGCGAGATCGTGGTCACGGTGAACGAATAAAACCGCGCCGAACGTCTCTCGTCAGGCCGTGCTCTCTCCAATAATTCGCTTTCACCGAGGCAATAGGCGAGATCGTGGTCACGGTGAACGAATAAAACCGCGCCAAACGTCTCTCGTCAGGCCGTGCTCTCTCTAATAATTCGCTTTCACCGAGGCAATAGGCGAGATCGTGGTCACGGTGAACGAATAAAACGGCGCCAAACGTCTCTCGACAGGCCGTGCTTTCTCCAATAATTCGCTTTCACCGAGGCAATAGGCGAGATCGTGGTCACGGTGAACAAATAAAACGGCGCCAAACGTCTCTCGTCAGGCCGTGCTCTCTCCAATAATTCGCTTTCACCGAGGCAAAAGCGAGATCGTGGTCACGGTGAACGAAAAAAACCGCGCCAAACGTCTCTCGTCAGGCCGTGCTCTCTCTAATAATTCGCTTTCACCGAGGCAATAGGCGAGATCGTGGTCACGGTGAACGAATAAAACGGCGCCAAACGTCTCTCGTCAGGCCGTGCTCTCTCCAACCAATAATTCGCTTTCACCGAGGCAATAGGCGAGATCGTGGTCACGGTGAACGAATAAAACCGCGCCAAACGTCTCTCGTCAGGCCGTGCTCTCTCCAATAATTCGCTTTCACCGAGGCAATAGGCGAGATCGTGGTCACGGTGAACGAATAAAACCGCGCCGAACGTCTCTCGTCAGGCCGTGCTCTCTCCAATAATTCGCTTTCACCGAGGCAATAGGCGAGATCGTGGTCACGGTGAACGAATAAAACCGCGCCGAACGTCTCTCGTCAGGCCGTGCTCTCTCCAATAATTCGCTTTCACCGAGGCACTAGGCGAGATCGTGGTCACGGTGAACGAATAAAACCGCGCCGAACGTCTCTCGTCAGGCCGTGCTCTCTCCAATAATTCGCTTTCACCAAGGCAATAGGCGAGATCGTGGTCACGGTGAACGAATAAAACGGCGCCAAACGTCTCTCGTCAGGCCGTGCTCTCTCCAATAATTCGCTTTCACCGAGGCAATAGGCGAGATCGTGGTCACGGTGAACGAATAAAACCGCGCCGAACGTCTCTCGTCAGGCCGTGCTTACTCCAATAATTCGCTTTCACCGAGGCAATAGGCGAGATCGTGGTCACGGTGAACGAATAAAACCGCGCCGAACGTCTCTCGTCAGGCCGTGCTCTCTCCAATAATTCGCTTTCACCGAGGCAATAGGCGAGATCGTGGTCACGGTGAACGAATAAAACCGCGCCAAACGTCTCTCGTCAGGCCGTGCTCTCTCCAATAATTCGCTTTCACCGAGGCAATAGGCGAGATCGTGGTCACGGTGAACGAATAAAACGGCGCCAAACGTCTCTCGTCAGGCCGTGCTCTCTCCAATAATTCGCTTTCACCGAGGCAATAGGCGAGATCGTGGTCACGGTGAACGAATAAAACCGCGCCGAACGTCTCTCGTCAGGCCGTGCTTACTCCAATAATTCGCTTTCACCGAGGCAATAGGCGAGATCGTGGTCACGGTGAACGAATAAAACGGCGCCAAACGTCTCTCGTCAGGCCGTGCTCTCTCCAATAATTCGCTTTCACCGAGGCAATAGGCGAGATCGTGGTCACGGTGAACGAATAAAACCGCGCCGAACGTCTCTCGTCAGGCCGTGCTCTCTCCAATAATTCGCTTTCACCGAGGCAACAGGCGAGATCGTGGTCACGGTGAACGAATAAAACCGCGCCAAATGTCTCTCGTCAGGCCGTGCTCTCTCCAATAATTCGCTTTCACCGAGGCAATAGGCGAGATCGTGGTCACGGTGAACGAATAAAACCGCGCCGAACGTCTCTCGTCAGGCCGTGCTCTCTCCAATAATTCGCTTTCACCGAGGCAATAGGCGAGATCGTGGTCACGGTGAAGGAATAAAACCGCGCCAAACGTCTCTCGTCAGGCCGTGCTTTCTCCAATAATTCGCTTTCACCGAGGCAATAGGCGAGATCGTGGTCACGGTGAACGAATAAAACCGCGCCAAACGTCTCTCGTCAGGCCGTGCTCTCTCCAATAATTCGCTTTCACCGAGGCAATAGGCGAGATCGTGGTCACGGTGAACGAATAAAACCACGCCGAACGTCTCTCGTCAGGCCGTGCTCTCCAATAATTCGCTTTCACCGAGGCAATAGGCGAGATCGTGGTCACGGTGAACGAATAAAACCGCGCCGAACGTCTCTCGTCAGGCCGTGCTCTCTCCAATAATTTGCTTTCACCGATTCAATAGGCGAGATCGTGGTCACGGTGAACGAAGAAAACCGCGCCGAACGTCTCTCGTCAGGCCGTGCTCTCTCCAATAATTCGCTTTCACCGAGGCAATAGGCGAGATCGTGGTCACGGTGAACGAATAAAACCGCGCCAAACGTCTCTCGTCAGGCCGTGCTCTCCAATAATTCGCTTTCACCGAGGCAATAGGCGAGATCGTGGTCACGGTGAACGAATGAAATGGCGCCAAACGTCTCTCGTCAGGCCGTGCTCTCTCCAATAATTCGCTTTCACCGAGGCAATAGGCGAGATTGTGGTCACGGTGAACGAATAAAACCGCACCGAACGTCTCTCGTCAGGCCGTGCTCTCTCCAATAATTTGCTTTCACCGAGGCAATAGGCGAGATCGTGGTCACGGTGAACGAATAAAACCGCGCCGAACGTCTCTCGTCAGGCCGTGCTCTCTCCAATAATTCGCTTTCACCGAGGCAATAGGCGAGATCGTGGTCACGGAGAACGAATAAAACCGCGCCAAACGTCTCTCGTCAGGCCGTGCTCTCTCCAATAATTCGCTTTCACCGAGGCAATAGGCGAGATCGTGGTCACGGTGAACGAATAAAACCGCGCCGAACGTCTCTCGTCAGGCCGTGCTCTCTCCAATAATTCGCTTTCACCGAGGCAATAGGCGAGATCGTGGTCACGGTGAACGAATAAAACGGCGCCAAACGTCTCTCGTCAGGCCGTGCTCTCTCCAATAATTCGCTTTCACCGAGGCAATAGGCGAGATCGTGGTCACGGTGAACGAATAAAACCGCGCCGAACGTCTCTCGTCAGGCCGTGCTCTCTCCAATAATTCGCTTTCACCAAGGCAATAGGCGAGATCGTGGTCACGGTGAACGAATAAAACCGCGCCAAACGTCTCTCGTCAGGCCGTGCTCTCTCCAATAATTCGCTTTCACCGAGGCAATAGGCGAGATCGTGGTCACGGTGAACGAATAAAACCGCGCCGAACGTCTCTCGTCAGGCCGTGCTCTCTCCAATAATTCGCTTTCACCGAGGCAATAGGCGAGATCGTGGTCACGGTGAACGAATAAAACGGCGCCAAACGTATCTCGTCAGGCCGTGCTCTCTCCAATAATTCGTTTTCACCGAGGCAATAGGCGAGATCGTGGTCACGGTGAACGAATAAAACCGCGCCGAACGTCTCTCGTCAGGCCGTGCTCTCTCCAATAATTCGCTTTCACCGAGGCAATAGGCGAGATCGTGGTCACGGTGAACGAATAAAACGGCGCCAAACGTCTCTCGTCAGGCCGTGCTCTCTCCAATAATTCGCTTTCACCGAGGCAACAGGCGAGATCGTGGTCACGGTGAACGAATAAAACCGCGCCGAACGTCTCTCGTCAGGCCGTGCTCTCTCCAATAATTCGCTTTCACCGAGGCAATAGGCGAGATCGTGGTCACGGTGAACGAATAAAACCGCGCCAAACGTCTCTCGTCAGGCCGTGCTCTCTCCAATAATTCGCTTTCACCGAGGCAATAGGCGAGATCGTGGTCACGGTGAACGAATAAAACCGCGCCGAACGTCTCTCGTCAGGCCGTGCTCTCTCCAATAATTCGCTTTCACCGAGGCAATAGGCGAGATCGTGGTCACGGTGAACGAATAAAACCGCGCCGAACGTCTCTCGTCAGGCCGTGCTCTCTCCAATAATTCGCTTTCACCGAGGCAATAGGCGAGATCGTGGTCACGGTGAACGAATAAAACCGCGCCGAACGTCTCTCGTCAGGCCGTGCTCTCTCCAATAATTCGCTTTCACCGAGGCAATAGGCGAGATCGTGGTCACGGTGAACGAATAAAACCGCGCCGAACGTCTCTCGTCAGGCCGTGCTTACTCCAATAATTCGCTTTCACCGAGGCAATAGGCGAGATCGTGGTCACGGTGAACGAATAAAACGGCGCCAAACGTCTCTCGTCAGGCCGTGCTTTCTCCAATAATTCGCTTTCACCGAGGCAATAGGCGAGATCGTGGTCACGGTGAACGAATAAAACCGCGCCGAACGTCTCTCGTCAGGCCGTGCTCTCTCCAATAATTCGCTTTCACCGAGGCAATAGGCGAGATCGTGGTCACGGTGAACGAATAAAACGGCGCCAAACGTCTCTCGTCAGGCCGTGCTCTCTCCAATAATTCGCTTTCACCGAGGCAATAGGCGAGATCGTGGTCACGGTGAACGAATAAAACCGCGCCGAACGTCTCTCGTCAGGCCGTGCTCTCTCCAATAATTCGCTTTCACCGAGGCCATAGGCGAGATCGTGGTCACGGTGAACGAATAAAACCGCGCCAAACGTCTCTCGGTACGCCGTGCTCTCTCCAATAATTCGCTTTCACCGAGGCAATAGGCGAGATCGTGGTCACGGTGAACGAATAAAACCGCGCCGAACGTCTCTCGTCAGGCCGTGCTCTCTCCAATAATTCGCTTTCACCGAGGCCATAGGCGAGATCGTGGTCACGGTGAACGAATAAAACGGCGCCAAACGTCTCTCGTCAGGCCGTGCTCTCTCCAATAATTCGCTTTCACCGAGGCAATAGGCGAGATCGTGGTCACGGTGAACGAATAAAACCGCGCCAAACGTCTCTCGTCAGGCCGTGCTCTCTCCAATAATTCGCTTTCACCGAGGCAATAGGCGAGATCGTGGTCACGGTGAACGAATAAAACGGCGCCAAACGTCTCTCGTCAGGCCGTGCTCTCTCCAATAATTCGCTTTCACCGAGGCAATAGCCGAGATCGTGGTCACGGTGAACGAATAAAACCGCGCAAAACGTCTATCGTCAGGCCGTGCTCTCTCCAATAATTCGCTTTCACCGAGGCAATAGGCGAGATCGTGGTCACGGTGAACGAATAAAACGGCGCCAAACGTCTCTCGTCAGGCCGTGCTCTCTCCAATAATTCGCTTTCACCGAGGCAATAGCCGAGATCGTGGTCACGGTGAACGAATAAAACGGCGCCAAACGTCTCTCGTCAGGCCGTGCTCTCTCCTATAATTCGCTTTCACCGAGGGAATAGGCGAGATCGTGGTCACGGTGAACAAATAAAACCGCGCCGAACGTCTCTCGTCAGGCCGTGCTCTCTCCAATAATTCGCTTTCACCGAGGCAATAGGCGAGATCGTGGTCACGGTGAACGAATAAAACCGCGCCGAACGTCTCTCGTCAGGCCGTGCTCTCTCCAATAATTCGCTTTCACCGAGGCAATAGGCGAGATCGTGGTCACGGTGAACGAATAAAACGGCGCCGAACGTCTCTCGTCAGGCCGTGCTCTCTCCAATAATTCGCTTTCACCGTGGCAATAGGCGAGATCGTGGTCACGGTGAACGAATAAAACCGCGCCGAACGTCTCTCGTCAGGCCGTGCTCTCTCCAATAATTCGCTTTCACCGAGGCAATAGGCGAGATCGTGGTCACGGTGAACGAATAAAACCGCGCCAAACGTCTCTCGTCAGGCCGTGCTCACTCCAATAATTCGCTTTCACCGAGGCAATAGGCGAGATCGTGGTCACGGTGAACGAATAAAACCGCGCCGAACGTCTCTCGTCAGGCCGTGCTCTCTCCAATAATTCGCTTTCACCGAGGCAATAGGCGAGATCGTGGTCACGGTGAACGAATAAAACCGCGCCAAACGTCTCTCGTCAGGCCGTGCTCTCTCCAATAATTCGCTTTCACCGAGGCAATAGGCGAGATCGTGGTCACGGTGAACGAATAAAACCGCGCCGAACGTCTCTCGTCAGGCCGTGCTCTCTCCAATAATTCGCTTTCACCGAGGCAATAGGCGAGATCGTGGTCACGGTGAACGAATAAAACGGCGCCAAACGCCTCTCGTCAGGCCGTGCTCTCTCCAATAATTCGCTTTCACCGAGGCAATAGGCGAGATCGTGGTCACGGTGAACGAATAAAACCGCGCCAAACGTCTCTCGTCAGGCCGTGCTCTCTCCAATAATTCGCTTTCACCGAGGCAATAGGCGAGATCGTGGTCACGGTGAACGAATAAAACCGCGCCAAACGTCTCTGGTCAGGCCGTGCTCTCTCCAATGATTCGCTTTCACCGAGGCAATAGGCGAGATCGTGGTCACGGTGAACGAATAAAACCGCGCCAAACGTCTCTCGTCAGGCCGTGCTCTCTCCAATAATTCGCTTTCACCGAGGCAATAGGCGAGATCGTGGTCACGGTGAACGAATAAAACCGCGCCAAACGTCTCTCGTCAGGCCGTGCTCTCTCCAATAATTCGCTTTCACCGAGGCAATAGGCGAGATCGTGGTCACGGTGAACGAATAAAACCGCGCCAAACGTCTCTCGTCAGGCCGTGCTCTCTCCAATAATTCGCTTTCACCGAGGCAATAGGCGAGATCGTGGTCACGGTGAACGAATAAAACCGCGCCAAACGTCTCTCGTCAGGCCGTGCTCTCTCCAATAATTCGCTTTCACCGAGGCAATAGGCGAGATCGTGGTCACGGTGAACGAATAAAACCGCGCCGAACGTCTCTCGTCAGGCCGTGCTCTCTCCAATAATTCGCTTTCACCGAGGCAATAGGCGAGATCGTGGTCACGGTGAACGAATAAAACCGCGCCAAACGTCTCTCGTCAGGCCGTGCTCTCTCCAATAATTCGCTTTCACCGAGGCAATAGGCGAGATCGTGGTCACGGTGAACGAATAAAACCGCGCCGAACGTCTCTCGTCAGGCCGTGCTCTCTCCAATAATTCGCTTTCACCGAGGCAATAGGCGAGATCGTGGTCACGGTGAACGAATAAAACCGCGCCAAACGTCTCTCGTCAGGCCGTGCTCTCTCCAATAATTCGCTTTCACCGAGGCAATAGGCGAGATCGTGGTCACGGTGAACGAATAAAACCGCGCCAAACGTCTCTCGTCAGGCCGTGCTATCTCCAATAATTCGCTTTCACCGAGGCAATAGGCGAGATCGTGGTCACGGTGAACGAATAAAACCGCGCGAACGTCTCTCGTCAGGCCGTGCTCTCTCCAATAATTCGCTTTCACCGAGGCAATAGGCGAGATCGTGGTCACGGTGAACGAATAAAACGGCGCCAAACGTCTCTCGTCAGGCCGTGCTCTCTCCAATAATTCGCTTTCACCGAGGCAATAGGCGAGATCGTGGTCACGGTGAACGAATAAAACCGCGCCGAACGTCTCTCGTCAGGCCGTGCTCTCTCCAATAATTCGCTTTCACCGAGGCAATAGGCGAGATCGTGGTCACGGTGAACGAATAAAACCGCGCCAAACGTCTCTCGTCAGGCCGTGCTCTCTCCAATAATTCGCTTTCACCGAGGCAATAGGCGAGATCGTGGTCACGGTGAACGAATAAAACCGCGCCAAACGTCTCTCGTCAGGCCGTGCTATCTCCAATAATTCGCTTTCACCGAGGCAATAGGCGAGATCGTGGTCACGGTGAACGAATAAAACCGCGCGAACGTCTCTCGTCAGGCCGTGCTCTCTCCAATAATTCGCTTTCACCGAGGCAATAGGCGAGATCGTGGTCACGGTGAACGAATAAAACCGCGCGAACGTCTCTCGTCAGGCCGTGCTCTCTCCAATAATTCGCTTTCACCGAGGCAATAGGCGAGATCGTGGTCACGGTGAACGAATAAAACGGCGCCAAACGTCTCTCGTCAGGCCGTGCTCTCTCCAATAATTCGCTTTCACCGAGGCAATAGGCGAGATCGTGGTCACGGTGAACGAATAAAACCGCGCCCAACGTCTCTCGTCAGGCCGTGCTCTCTCCAATAATTCGCTTTCACCGAGGCAATAGGCGAGATCGTGGTCACGGTGAACGAATAAAACGGCGCCAAACGTCTCTCGTCAGGCCGTGCTCTCTCCAATAATTCGCTTTCACCGAGGCAATAGGCGAGATCGTGGTCACGGTGAACGAATAAAACGGCGCCGAACGTCTCTCGTCAGGCCGTGCTCTCTCCAATAATTCGCTTTCACCGTGGCAATAGGCGAGATCGTGGTCACGGTGAACGAATAAAACCGCGCCGAACGTCTCTCGTCAGGCCGTGCTCTCTCCAATAATTCGCTTTCACCGAGGCAATAGGCGAGATCGTGGTCACGGTGAATGAATAAAACCGCGCCAAACGTCTCTCGTCAGGCCGTGCTCACTCCAATAATTCGCTTTCACCGAGGCAATAGGCGAGATCGTGGTCACGGTGAACGAATAAAACCGCGCCGAACGTCTCTCGTCAGGCCGTGCTCTCTCCAATAATTCGCTTTCACCGAGGCAATAGGCGAGATCGTGGTCACGGTGAACGAATAAAACCGCGCCAAACGTCTCTCGTCAGGCCGTGCTCTCTCCAATAATTCGCTTTCACCGAGGCAATAGGCGAGATCGTGGTCACGGTGAACGAATAAAACCGCGCCGAACGTCTCTCGTCAGGCCGTGCTCTCTCCAATAATTCGCTTTCACCGAGGCAATAGGCGAGATCGTGGTCACGGTGAACGAATAAAACGGCGCCAAACGCCTCTCGTCAGGCCGTGCTCTCTCCAATAATTCGCTTTCACCGAGGCAATAGGCGAGATCGTGGTCACGGTGAACGAATAAAACCGCGCCAAACGTCTCTCGTCAGGCCGTGCTCTCTCCAATAATTCGCTTTCACCGAGGCAATAGGCGAGATCGTGGTCACGGTGAACGAATAAAACCGCGCCAAACGTCTCTGGTCAGGCCGTGCTCTCTCCAATGATTCGCTTTCACCGAGGCAATAGGCGAGATCGTGGTCACGGTGAACGAATAAAACCGCGCCAAACGTCTCTCGTCAGGCCGTGCTCTCTCCAATAATTCGCTTTCACCGAGGCAATAGGCGAGATCGTGGTCACGGTGAACGAATAAAACCGCGCCAAACGTCTCTCGTCAGGCCGTGCTCTCTCCAATAATTCGCTTTCACCGAGGCAATAGGCGAGATCGTGGTCACGGTGAACGAATAAAACCGCGCCAAACGTCTCTCGTCAGGCCGTGCTCTCTCCAATAATTCGCTTTCACCGAGGCAATAGGCGAGATCGTGGTCACGGTGAACGAATAAAACCGCGCCAAACGTCTCTCGTCAGGCCGTGCTCTCTCCAATAATTCGCTTTCACCGAGGCAATAGGCGAGATCGTGGTCACGGTGAACGAATAAAACCGCGCCGAACGTCTCTCGTCAGGCCGTGCTCTCTCCAATAATTCGCTTTCACCGAGGCAATAGGCGAGATCGTGGTCACGGTGAACGAATAAAACCGCGCCAAACGTCTCTCGTCAGGCCGTGCTCTCTCCAATAATTCGCTTTCACCGAGGCAATAGGCGAGATCGTGGTCACGGTGAACGAATAAAACCGCGCCGAACGTCTCTCGTCAGGCCGTGCTCTCTCCAATAATTCGCTTTCACCGAGGCAATAGGCGAGATCGTGGTCACGGTGAACGAATAAAACCGCGCCAAACGTCTCTCGTCAGGCCGTGCTCTCTCCAATAATTCGCTTTCACCGAGGCAATAGGCGAGATCGTGGTCACGGTGAACGAATAAAACCGCGCCAAACGTCTCTCGTCAGGCCGTGCTATCTCCAATAATTCGCTTTCACCGAGGCAATAGGCGAGATCGTGGTCACGGTGAACGAATAAAACCGCGCGAACGTCTCTCGTCAGGCCGTGCTCTCT
Source organism: Ixodes scapularis (assembly GCF_016920785.2). Lineage (NCBI taxonomy): Eukaryota > Metazoa > Arthropoda > Arachnida > Ixodida > Ixodidae > Ixodes > Ixodes scapularis. The sequence continues at coordinate 93,904 of NW_024610447.1, forward strand.
CCAATAATTCGCTTTCACCGAGGCAATAGGCGAGATCGTGGTCACGGTGAACGAATAAAACGGCGCCAAACGTCTCTCGTCAGGCCGTGCTCTCTCCAATAACTCGCTTTCACCGAGGCAATAGGCGAGATCGTGGTCACGGTGAACGAATAAAACCGCGCCGAACGTCTCTCGTCAGGCCGTGCTCTCTCCAATAATTCGCTTTCACCGAGGCAATAGGCGAGATCGTGGTCACGGTGAACGAATAAAACCGCGCCAAACGTCTCTCGTCAGGCCGTGCTCTCTCCAATAATTCGCTTTCACCGAGGCAATAGGCGAGATCGTGGTCACGGTGAACGAATAAAACCGCGCCAAACGTCTCTCGTCAGGCCGTGCTATCTCCAATAATTCGCTTTCACCGAGGCAATAGGCGAGATCGTGGTCACGGTGAACGAATAAAACCGCGCGAACGTCTCTCGTCAGGCCGTGCTCTCTCCAATAATTCGCTTTCACCGAGGCAATAGGCGAGATCGTGGTCACGGTGAACGAATAAAACCGCGCGAACGTCTCTCGTCAGGCCGTGCTCTCTCCAATAATTCGCTTTCACCGAGGCAATAGGCGAGATCGTGGTCACGGTGAACGAATAAAACGGCGCCAAACGTCTCTCGTCAGGCCGTGCTCTCTCCAATAATTCGCTTTCACCGAGGCAATAGGCGAGATCGTGGTCACGGTGAACGAATAAAACCGCGCCCAACGTCTCTCGTCAGGCCGTGCTCTCTCCAATAATTCGCTTTCACCGAGGCAATAGGCGAGATCGTGGTCACGGTGAACGAATAAAACGGCGCCAAACGTCTCTCGTCAGGCCGTGCTCTCTCCAATAATTCGCTTTCACCGAGGCAATAGGCGAGATCGTGGTCACGGTGAACGAATAAAACCGCGCCGAACGTCTCTCGTCAGGCCGTGCTCTCTCCAATAATTCGCTTTCACCGAGGCAATAGGCGAGATCGTGGTCACGGTGAACGAATAAAACCGCGCCAAACGTCTCTCGTCAGACCGTGCTCTCTCCAATAATTCGCTTTCACCGAGGCAATAGGCGAGATCGTGGTCACGGTGAACGAATAAAACCGCGCCGAACGTCTCTCGTCAGGCCGTGCTCTCTCCAATAATTCGCTTTCACCGAGGCAATAGGCGAGATCGTGGTCACGGTGAACGAATAAAACCGCGCCGAACGTCTCTCGTCAGGCCGTGCTCTCTCCAATAATTCGCTTTCACCGAGGCAATAGGCGAGATCGTGGTCACGGTGAACGAATAAAACCGCGCCGAACGTCTCTCGTCAGGCCGTGCTCTCTCCAATAATTCGCTTTCACCGAGGCAATAGGCGAGATCGTGGTCACGGTGAACGAATAAAACCGCGCCAAACGTCTATCGTCAGGCCGTGCTCTCTCCAATAATTCGCTTTCACCGAGGCAATAGGCGAGATCGTGGTCACGGTGAACGAATAAAACCGCGCCGAACGTCTCTCGTCAGGCCGTGCTCTCTCCAATAATTCGCTTTCACCGAGGCAATAGGCGAGATCGTGGTCACGGTGAACGAATAAAACGGCGCCAAACGTATCTCGTCAGGCCGTGCTCTCTCCAATAATTCGTTTTCACCGAGGCAATAGGCGAGATCGTGGTCACGGTGAACGAATAAAACCGCGCCGAACGTCTCTCGTCAGGCCGTGCTCTCTCCAATAATTCGCTTTCACCGAGGCAATAGGCGAGATCGTGGTCACGGTGAACGAATAAAACGGCGCCAAACGTCTCTCGTCAGGCCGTGCTCTCTCCAATAATTCGCTTTCACCGAGGCAACAGGCGAGATCGTGGTCACGGTGAACGAATAAAACCGCGCCGAACGTCTCTCGTCAGGCCGTGCTCTCTCCAATAATTCGCTTTCACCGAGGCAATAGGCGAGATCGTGGTCACGGTGAACGAATAAAACCGCGCCAAACGTCTCTCGTCAGGCCGTGCTCTCTCCAATAATTCGCTTTCACCGAGGCAATAGGCGAGATCGTGGTCACGGTGAACGAATAAAACCGCGCCGAACGTCTCTCGTCAGGCCGTGCTCTCTCCAATAATTCGCTTTCACCGAGGCAATAGGCGAGATCGTGGTCACGGTGAACGAATAAAACCGCGCCGAACGTCTCTCGTCAGGCCGTGCTCTCTCCAATAATTCGCTTTCACCGAGGCAATAGGCGAGATCGTGGTCACGGTGAACGAATAAAACCGCGCCAAACGAATCTCGTCAGGCCGTGCTCTCTCCAATAATTCGCTTTCACCGAGGCAATAGGCGAGATCGTGGTCACGGTGAACGAATAAAACGGCGCCAAACGTCTCTCGTCAGGCCGTGCTCTCTCCAATAATTCGCTTTCACCGAGGCAATAGCCGAGATCGTGGTCACGGTGAACGAATAAAACCGCGCCAAACGTCTCTCGTCAGGCCGTGCTCTCTCCAATAATTCGCTTTCACCGAGGCAATAGGCAAGATCGTGGTCACGGTGAACGAATAAAACCGCGCCAAACGTCTCTCGTCAGGCCGTGCTCTCTCCAATAATTCGGTTTCACCGAGGCAATAGGCGAGATCGTGGTCACGGTGAACGAATAAAACCGCGCCAAACGACTCTCGTCAGGCCGTGCTCTCTCCAATAATTCGCTTTCACCGAGGCAATAGGCGAGATCGTGGTCACGGTGAACGAATAAAACGGCGCCAAACGTCTCTCGTCAGGCCGTGCTCTCTCCAATAATTCGCTTTCACCGAGGCAATAGCCGAGATCGTGGACACGGTGAACGAATAAAACCGCGCCAAACGTCTCTCGTCAGGCCGTGCTCTCTCCAATAATTCGCTTTCACCGAGGCAATAGGCGAGATCGTGGTCACGGTGAACGAATAAAACGGCGCCAAACGTCTCTCGTCAGGCCGTGCTCTCTCCAATAATTCGCTTTCACCGAGGCAATAGCCGAGATCGTGGTCACGGTTGAACGAATAAAACCGCGCCAAACGTCTCTCGTCAGGCCGTGCTCTCTCCAATAATTCGCTTTCACCGAGGCAATAGGCGAGATCGTGGTCACGGTGAACGAATAAAACGGCGCCAAACGTCTCTCGTCAGGCCATGCTCTCTCCAATAATTCGCTTTCACCGAGGCAATAGCCGAGATCGTGGTCACGGTGAACGAATAAAACCGCGCCAAACGTCTCTCGTCAGGCCGTGCTCTCTCCAATAATTCGCTTTCACCGAGGCAATAGCCGAGATCGTGGTCACGGTGAACGAATAAAACGGCGCCAAACGTCTCTCGTCAGGCCGTGCTCTCTCCAATAATTCGCTTTCACCGAGGTAATAGCCGAGATCGTGGTCCCGGTGAACGAATAAAACCGCGCCAAACGTCTCTCGTCAGGCCGTGCTCTCTCCAATAATTCGCTTTCACCGAGGCAATAGCCGAGATCGTGGTCACGGTGAACGAATAAAACCGCGCCGAACGTCTCTCGTCAGGCCGTGCTCTCTCCAATAATTCGCTTTCACCGAGGCAATAGCCGAGATCGTGGTCACGGTGAACGAATAAAACCGCGCCAAACGTCTCTCGTCAGGCCGTGCTCTCTCCAATAATTCGCTTTCACCGAGGCAATAGCCGAGATCGTGGTCACGGTGAACGAATAAAACTGCGCCGAACGTCTCTCGTCAGGCCGTGCTCTCTCCAATAATTCGCTTTCACCGAGGCAATAGCCGAGATCGTGGTCACGGTGAACGAATAAAACCGCGCCGAACGTCTCTCGTCAGGCCGTGCTCTCTCCAATAATTCGCTTTCACCGAGGCAATAGCCGAGATCGTGGTCACGGTGAACGAATAAAACGGCGCCAAACGTCTCTCGTCAGGCCGTGCTCTCTCCAATAATTCGCTTTCACCGAGGTAATAGCCGAGATCGTGGTCACGGTGAACGAATAAAACCGCGCCAAACGTCTCTCGTCAGGCCGTGCTCTCTCCAATAATTCGCTTTCACCGAGGCAATAGCCGAGATCGTGGTCACGGTGAACGAATAAAACCGCGCCGAACGTCTCTCGTCAGGCCGTGCTCTCTCCAATAATTCGCTTTCACCGAGGCAATAGCCGAGATCGTGGTCACGGTGAACGAATAAAACCGCGCCAAACGTCTCTCGTCAGGCCGTGCTCTCTCCAATAATTCGCTTTCACCGAGGCAATAGCCGAGATCGTGGTCACGGTGAACGAATAAAACTGCGCCGAACGTCTCTCGTCAGGCCGTGCTCTCTCCAATAATTCGCTTTCACCGAGGCAATAGCCGAGATCGTGGTCACGGTGAACGAATAAAACCGCGCCGAACGTCTCTCGTCAGGCCGTGCTCTCTCCAATAATTCGCTTTCACCGAGGCAATAGCCGAGATCGTGGTCACGGTGAACGAATAAAACGGCGCCAAACGTCTCTCGTCAGGCCGTGCTCTCTCCAATAATTCGCTTTCACCGAGGCAATAGCCGAGATCGTGGTCACGGTGAAAGAATAAAACCGCGCCGAACGTCTCTCGTCAGGCCGTGCTCTCTCCAATAATTCGCTTTCACCGAGGCAATAGGCGAGATCGTGGTCACGGTGAACGAATAAAACAGCGCCGAACGTCTCTCGTCAGGCCGTGCTCTCTCCAATAATTCGCTTTCACCGAGGCAATAGCCGAGATCGTGGTCACGGTGAACGAATAAAACCGCGCCAAACGTCTCCCGTCAGGCCGTGCTCTCTCCAATAATTCGCTTTCACCGAGGCAATAGCCGAGATCGTGGTCACGGTGAACGAATAAAACCGCGGCAAACGTCTCTCGTCAGGCCGTGCTCTCTCCAATAATTCGCTTTCACCGAGGCAATAGGCGAGATCGTGGTCACGGTGAACGAATAAAACCGCGCCGAACGTCTGTCGTCAGGCCGTGCTCTCTCCAATAATTCGCTTTCACCGAGGCAATAGCCGAGATCGTGGTCACGGTGAACGAATAAAACGGCGCCAAACGTCTCTCGTCAGGCCATGCTCTCTCCAATAATTCGCTTTCACCGAGGCAATAGCCGAGATCGTGGACACGGTGAACGAATCAAACCGCTCCAAACGTCTCTCGTCAGGCCGTGCTCTCTCCAATAATTCGCTTTCACCGAGGCAATAGGCGAGATCGTGGTCACGGTGAACGAATAAAACCGCGCCAAACGTCTCTCGTCAGGCCGTGCTCTCTCCAATAATTCGCTTTCACCGAGGCAATAGCCGAGATCGTGGTCATGGTGAACGAATAAAACCGCGCCAAACGTCTCTCGTCAGGCCGTGCTCTCTCCAATAATTCGCTTTCACCGAGGCAATAGCCGAGATCGTGGTCACGGTGAACGAATAAAACGGCGCCAAACATCTCTCGTCAGGCCGTGCTCTCTCCAATAATTCGCTTTCACCGAGGCAATAGGCGAGATCGTGGTCACGGTGAACGAATAAAACCGCGCCAAACGTCTCTCGTCAGGCCGTGCTCTCTCCAATAATTCGCTTTCACCGAGGCAATAGCCGAGATCGTGGTCACGGTGAACGAATAAAACGTCGCCAAACGTCTCTCGTCAGGCCGTGCTCTCTCCAATAATTCGCTTTCACCGAGGCAATAGCCGAGATCGTGGTCACGGTGAACGAATAAAACCGCGCCAAACGTCTCTCGTCAGGCCGAGCTCTCTCCAATAATTCGCTTTCACCGAGGCAATAGGCGAGATCGTGGTCACGGTGAACGAATAAAACCGCGCCAAACGTCTCTCGTCAGGCCGTGCTCTCTCCAATAATTCGCTTTCACCGAGGCAATAGCCGAGATCGTGGTCACGGTGAACGAAAAAAACGGCGCCAAACGTCTCTCGTCAGGCCGTGCTCTCACCAATAATTCGCTTTCACCGAGGCAATAGGCGAGATCGTGGTCACGGTGAACGAATAAAACCGCGCCAAACGTCTCTCGTCAGGCCGTGCTCTCTCCAATAATTCGCTTTCACCGAGGCAATAGCCGAGATCGTGGTCACGGTGAACGAATAAAACGGCGCCAAACGTCTCTCGTCAGGCCGTGCTCTCTCCAATAATTCGCTTTCACCGAGGCAATAGGCGAGATCGTGGTCACGGTGAACGAATAAAACCGCGCCGAACGTCTCTCGTCAGGCCGTGCTCTCTCCAATAATTCGCTTTCACCGAGGCAATAGCCGAGATCGTGGTCACGGTGAACGAATAAAACCGCGCCAAACGTCTCTCGTCAGGCCGTGCTCTCTCCAATAATTCGCTTTCACCGAGGCAATAGGCGAGATCGTGGTCACGGTGAACGAATAAAACCGCGCCGAACGTCTCTCGTCAGGCCGTGCTCTCTCCAATAATTCGCTTTCACCGAGGCAATAGGCGAGATCGTGGTCACGGTGAACGAATAAAACGGCGCCAAACGTCTCTCGTCAGGCCGTGCTGTCTCCAATAATTCGCTTTCACCGAGGCAATAGGCGAGATCGTGGTCACGGTGAACGAATAAAACCGCGCCAAACGTCTCTCGTCAGGCCGTGCTCTCTCCAATAATTCGCTTTCACCGAGGCAATAGGCGAGATCAGATCGTGGTCACGGTGAACGAATAAAACCGCGCCAAACGTCTCTCGTCAGGCCGTGCTCTCTCCAATGATTCGCTTTCACCGAGGCAATAGGCGAGATCGTGGTCACGGTGAACGAATAAAACCGCGCCAAACGTCTCTCGTCAGGCCGTGCTCTCTCCAATAATTCGCTTTCACCGAGGCAATAGGCGAGATCGTGGTCACGGTGAACGAATAAAACCGCGCCAAACGTCTCTCGTCAGGCCGTGCTCTCTCCAATGATTCGCTTTCACCGAGGCAATAGGCGAGATCGTGGTCACGGTGAACGAATAAAACCGCGCCAAACGTCTCTCGTCAGGCCGTGCTCTCTCCAATAATTCGCTTTCACCGAGGCAATAGGCGAGATCGTGGTCACGGTGAACGAATAAAACCGCGCCAAACGTCTCTCGTCAGGCCGTGCTCTCTCCAATAATTCGCTTTCACCGAGGCAATAGGCGAGATCGTGGTCACGGTGAACGAATAAAACCGCGCCAAACGTCTCTCGTCAGGCCGTGCTCTCTCCAATAATTCGCTTTCACCGAGGCAATAGGCGAGATCGTGGTCACGGTGAACGAATAAAACCGCGCCAAACGTCTCTCGTCAGGCCGTGCTCTCTCCAATAATTCGCTTTCACCGAGGCAATAGGCGAGATCGTGGTCACGGTGAACGAATAAAACCGCGCCGAACGTCTCTCGTCAGGCCGTGCTCTCTCCAATAATTCGCTTTCACCGAGGCAATAGGCGAGATCGTGGTCACGGTGAACGAATAAAACCGCGCCAAACGTCTCTCGTCAGGCCGTGCTCTCTCCAATAATTCGCTTTCACCGAGGCAATAGGCGAGATCGTGGTCACGGTGAACGAATAAAACCGCGCCGAACGTCTCTCGTCAGGCCGTGCTCTCTCCAATAATTCGCTTTCACCGAGGCAATAGGCGAGATCGTGGTCACGGTGAACGAATAAAACCGCGCCAAACGTCTCTCGTCAGGCCGTGCTCTCTCCAATAATTCGCTTTCACCGAGGCAATAGGCGAGATCGTGGTCACGGTGAACGAATAAAACCGCGCCAAACGTCTCTCGTCAGGCCGTGCTCTCTCCAATAATTCGCTTTCACCGAGGCAATAGGCGAGATCGTGGTGACGGTGAACGAATAAAACCGCGCGAACGTCTCTCGTCAGGCCGTGCTCTCTCCAATAATTCGCTTTCACCGAGGCAATAGGCGAGATCGTGGTCACGTGTGAACGAATAAAACGGCGCCAAACGTCTCTCGTCAGGCCGTGCTCTCTCCAATAATTCGCTTTCACCGAGGCAATAGGCGAGATCGTGGTCACGGTGAACGAATAAAACCGCGCCCAACGTCTCTCGTCAGGCCGTGCTCTCTCCAATAATTCGCTTTCACCGAGGCAATAGGCGAGATCGTGGTCACGGTGAACGAATAAAACGGCGCCCAAACGTCTCTCGTCAGGCCGTGCTCTCTCCAATAATTCGCTTTCACCGAGGCAATAGGCGAGATCGTGGTCACGGTGAACGAATAAAACCGCGCCAAACGTCTCTCGTCAGGCCGTGCTCTCTCCAATAATTCGCTTTCACCGAGGCAATAGGCGAGATCGTGGTCACGGTGAACGAATAAAACCGCGCCAAACGTCTCTCGTCAGGCCGTGCTCTCTCCAATGATTCGCTTTCACCGAGGCAATAGGCGAGATCGTGGTCACGGTGAACGAATAAAACCGCGCCAAACGTCTCTCGTCAGGCCGTGCTCTCTCCAATAATTCGCTTTCACCGAGGCAATAGGCGAGATCGTGGTCACGGTGAACGAATAAAACCGCGCCAAACGTCTCTCGTCAGGCCGTGCTCTCTCCAATAATTCGCTTTCACCGAGGCAATAGGCGAGATCGTGGTCACGGTGAACGAATAAAACGGCGCCAAACGTCTCTCGTCAGGCCGTGCTGTCTCCAATAATTCGCTTTCACCGAGGCAATAGGCGAGATCGTGGTCACGGTGAACGAATAAAACCGCGCCAAACGTCTCTCGTCAGGCCGTGCTCTCTCCAATAATTCGCTTTCACCGAGGCAATAGGCGAGATCGTGGTCACGGTGAACGAATAAAACCGCGCCAAACGTCTCTCGTCAGGCCGTGCTCTCTCCAATGATTCGCTTTCACCGAGGCAATAGGCGAGATCGTGGTCACGGTGAACGAATAAAACCGCGCCAAACGTCTCTCGTCAGGCCGTGCTCTCTCCAATAATTCGCTTTCACCGAGGCAATAGGCGAGATCGTGGTCACGGTGAACGAATAAAACCGCGCCAAACGTCTCTCGTCAGGCCGTGCTCTCTCCAATAATTCGCTTTCACTGAGGCAATAGGCGAGATCGTGGTCACGGTGAACGAATAAAACCGCGCCAAACGTCTCTCGTCAGGCCGTGCTCTCTCCAATAATTCGCTTTCACCGAGGCAATAGCCGAGATCGTGGTCACGGTGAACGAATAAAACCGCGCCAAACGTCTCTCGTCAGGCCGTGCTCTCTCCAATAATTCGCTTTCACCGAGGCAATAGGCAAGATCGTGGTCACGGTGAACGAATAAAACCGCGCCAAACGTCTCTCGTCAGGCCGTGCTCTCTCCAATAATTCGGTTTCACCGAGGCAATAGGCGAGATCGTGGTCACGGTGAACGAATAAAACCGCGCCAAACGACTCTCGTCAGGCCGTGCTCTCTCCAATAATTCGCTTTCACCGAGGCAATAGGCGAGATCGTGGTCACGGCGAACGAATAAAACGGCGCCAAACGTCTCTCGTCAGGCCGTGCTCTCTCCAATAATTCGCTTTCACCGAGGCAATAGCCGAGATCGTGGACACGGTGAACGAATAAAACCGCGCCAAACGTCTCTCGTCAGGCCGTGCTCTCTCCAATAATTCGCTTTCACCGAGGCAATAGGCGAGATCGTGGTCACGGTGAACGAATAAAACGGCGCCAAACGTCTCTCGTCAGGCCGTGCTCTCTCCAATAATTCGCTTTCACCGAGGCAATAGCCGAGATCGTGGTCACGGTGAACGAATAAAACCGCGCCAAACGTCTCTCGTCAGGCCGTGCTCTCTCCAATAATTCGCTTTCACCGAGGCAATAGGCGAGATCGTGGTCACGGTGAACGAATAAAACGGCGCCAAACGTCTCTCGTCAGGCCATGCTCTCTCCAATAATTCGCTTTCACCGAGGCAATAGCCGAGATCGTGGTCACGGTGAACGAATAAAACCGCGCCAAACGTCTCTCGTCAGGCCGTGCTCTCTCCAATAATTCGCTTTCACCGAGGCAATAGCCGAGATCGTGGTCACGGTGAACGAATAAAACGGCGCCAAACGTCTCTCGTCAGGCCGTGCTCTCTCCAATAATTCGCTTTCACCGAGGTAATAGCCGAGATCGTGGTCACGGTGAACGAATAAAACCGCGCCAAACGTCTCTCGTCAGGCCGTGCTCTCTCCAATAATTCGCTTTCACCGAGGCAATAGCCGAGATCGTGGTCACGGTGAACGAATAAAACCGCGCCGAACGTCTCTCGTCAGGCCGTGCTCTCTCCAATAATTCGCTTTCACCGAGGCAATAGCCGAGATCGTGGTCACGGTGAACGAATAAAACCGCGCCAAACGTCTCTCGTCAGGCCGTGCTCTCTCCAAATAATTCGCTTTCACCGAGGCAATAGCCGAGATCGTGGTCACGGTGAACGAATAAAACTGCGCCGAACGTCTCTCGTCAGGCCGTGCTCTCTCCAATAATTCGCTTTCACCGAGGCAATAGCCGAGATCGTGGTCACGGTGAACGAATAAAACCGCGCCGAACGTCTCTCGTCAGGCCGTGCTCTCTCCAATAATTCGCTTTCACCGAGGCAATAGCCGAGATCGTGGTCACGGTGAACGAATAAAACGGCGCCAAACGTCTCTGTCAGGCCGTGCTCTCTCCAATAATTCGCTTTCACCGAGGCAATAGCCGAGATCGTGGTCACGGTGAAAGAATAAAACCGCGCCGAACGTCTCTCGTCAGGCCGTGCTCTCTCCAATAATTCGCTTTCACCGAGGCAATAGGCGAGATCGTGGTCACGGTGAACGAATAAAACCGCGCCGACCGTCTCTCGTCAGGCCGTGCTCTCTCCAATAATTCGCTTTCACCGCGGCAATAGCCGAGATCGTGGTCACGGTGAACGAATAAAACCGCGCCAAACGACTCCCGTCAGGCCGTGCTCTCTCCAATAATTCGCTTTCACCGAGGCAATAGCCGAGATCGTGGTCACGGTGAACGAATAAAACCGCGGCAAACGTCTCTCGTCAGGCCGTGCTCTCTCCAATAATTCGCTTTCACCGAGGCAATAGGCGAGATCGTGGTCACGGTGAACGAATAAAACCGCGCCAAACGTCTCTCGTCAGGCCGTGCTCTCTCCAATAATTCGCTTTCACCGAGGCAATAGCCGAGATCGTGGTCACGGTGAACGAATAAAACCGCGCCAAACGTCTCTCGTCAGGCCGTGCTCTCTCCAATAATTCGCTTTCACCGAGGCAATAGGCGAGATCGTGGTCACGGTGAACGAATAAAACGGCGCCAAACGTCTCTCGTCAGGCCATGCTCTCTCCAATAATTCGCTTTCACCGAGGCAATAGCCGAGATCGTGGTCACGGTGAACGAATAAAACCGCGCCAAACGTCTCTCGTCAGGCCGTGCTCTCTCCAATAATTCGCTTTCACCGAGGCAATAGCCGAGATCGTGGTCACGGTGAACGAATAAAACGGCGCCAAACGTCTCTCGTCAGGCCGTGCTCTCTCCAATAATTCGCTTTCACCGAGGTAATAGCCGAGATCGTGGTCACGGTGAACGAATAAAACCGCGCCAAACGTCTCTCGTCAGGCCGTGCTCTCTCCAATAATTCGCTTTCACCGAGGCAATAGCCGAGATCGTGGTCACGGTGAACGAATAAAACCGCGCCGAACGTCTCTCGTCAGGCCGTGCTCTCTCCAATAATTCGCTTTCACCGAGGCAATAGGCGAGATCGTGGTCACGGTGAACGAATAAAACCGCGCCAAACGTCTCTCGTCAGGCCGTGCTCTCTCCAATAATTCGCTTTCACCGAGGCAATAGGCGAGATCGTGGTCACGGTGAACGAATAAAACCGCGCCAAACGTCTCTCGTCAGGCCGTGCTCTCTCCAATAATTCGCTTTCACCGAGGCAATAGGCGAGATCGTGGTCACGGTGAACGAATAAAACGGCGCCAAACGTCTCTCGTCAGGCCGTGCTGTCTCCAATAATTCGCTTTCACCGAGGCAATAGGCGAGATCGTGGTCACGGTGAACGAATAAAACCGCGCCAAACGTCTCTCGTCAGGCCGTGCTCTCTCCAATAATTCGCTTTCACCGAGGCAATAGGCGAGATCGTGGTCACGGTGAACGAATAAAACCGCGCCAAACGTCTCTCGTCAGGCCGTGCTCTCTCCAATGATTCGCTTTCACCGAGGCAATAGGCGAGATCGTGGTCACGGTGAACGAATAAAACCGCGCCAAACGTCTCTCGTCAGGCCGTGCTCTCTCCAATAATTCGCTTTCACCGAGGCAATAGGCGAGATCGTGGTCACGGTGAACGAATAAAACCGCGCCAAACGTCTCTCGTCAGGCCGTGCTCTCTCCAATAATTCGCTTTCACTGAGGCAATAGGCGAGATCGTGGTCACGGTGAACGAATAAAACCGCGCCAAACGTCTCTCGTCAGGCCGTGCTCTCTCCAATAATTCGCTTTCACCGAGGCAATAGCCGAGATCGTGGTCACGGTGAACGAATAAAACCGCGCCAAACGTCTCTCGTCAGGCCGTGCTCTCTCCAATAATTCGCTTTCACCGAGGCAATAGGCAAGATCGTGGTCACGGTGAACGAATAAAACCGCGCCAAACGTCTCTCGTCAGGCCGTGCTCTCTCCAATAATTCGGTTTCACCGAGGCAATAGGCGAGATCGTGGTCACGGTGAACGAATAAAACCGCGCCAAACGACTCTCGTCAGGCCGTGCTCTCTCCAATAATTCGCTTTCACCGAGGCAATAGGCGAGATCGTGGTCACGGCGAACGAATAAAACGGCGCCAAACGTCTCTCGTCAGGCCGTGCTCTCTCCAATAATTCGCTTTCACCGAGGCAATAGCCGAGATCGTGGACACGGTGAACGAATAAAACCGCGCCAAACGTCTCTCGTCAGGCCGTGCTCTCTCCAATAATTCGCTT